>NC_141876.1:11046590-11349621 GCF_056163025.1 Triticum urartu | reverse complement strand
CTGACTTTTAATACCAAAATTAGTGATATAGATTTGAGGCGCGTGTTAGTCGTGCTATTTTCGAGTACTCAAATCAATACTGAAATATTCACATAGATAATCGCAATACTGAATTTTATACCGAAATTAGTGATATAAAACTGAGTCAGGTCATCCTAGTGTTGCTTTTAGTATTGAAATAAGTATTGAAAAATTAACGTGAAGAATCACAATACTGAATTTTAGTACCAAAATTAGTGATATACAAGTGAGTCGGGTGATCTCGTTTTGTATTTCAGTACTGAAATCAGTATTGAAATATTAAGGTGGATAATCGCAATACTGAATTTCAGTACCGAAATGAGTGATATAGAACATAGTCGGGTCATCTTGGTGCTCTAGTTCAGTATTGAAATAAGTACTGAAATATTAACGTGGATAATCAGAACACTGAATTTTAGTACCGAAATTAGTGATACACAACCGAGTCGGGTCATCGTGGTGCGGTTTTTCAATATTAAATATTAACGTGGACAATCACAATACTAAGTTTCGGTACTGAAATTAGTGATATAGAACCAAGTTAGGTGTTAGTCATGCTATTTTTGAGTACTCAAATTAATACTGAAATACTTACATGGATAATCACAATAGTAAAATTTATACCAAAATTTGTGGTATAGAAGTGAGTCGGGTGATCATCGTTATGTTTTTCAGTACTGAAACTAGTATTGAAGTATTAAAGTGGATAATCGCAATACTGAATTTTAGACCCGAAATGAGTGGTATAGAACAGAGTCGGTTCATCTTGGTGCTGTATTTTAGTACTGAAATCAATATTTAAATATTAAGGTGGATAATTACAATACTAAATTTTAGAACCGAAATTAGTAATATACAACTCAGTCGGGCCATCATGGTGCTGTTATTCAGTATTGAACTATTAACGTGGTTAATCTCAATGCTATATTTTAGTACTGAAATTAGTGATATAGAATTGAGTCATGCATTCGTCGAGCTGTATTTCAGTACCGAAATCAATATAACAATATTAACATGGATAATCGTAGTACCGAATATTAGTAACAAATTTGTGATATACACCTAAGTCTTGTGATCATCGGTTTGTTTTTAAGTCTTAAAATCAGTATTGAAATATTAAGTTGATAATCGCAATACTGAATTTTAGTAACAACATTAGTGATGTACAACTGAGTCAGGTCATCCGGGTGTTGTTTTTTTGTATTGAAATCGGTATTGAAATATTAAAGTGGATAAGCACAATACCGAATATTAGTAACAAATTTGTGATATACACCTAAGTCTTGTGATCATTGGTTTGTTTTTAAGTCTTGAAATCAGTATTGAAATATTAAGTTGATAATCGCAATACTGAATTTTAGTAGCAAAATTAGTGATGTACAACTGAGTCAGGTCATCCGGGTGCTGTTTTTTTGTACTGAAATTAGTATTGAAATATTAAAGTGGATAATCACAATACTGAGGTTTAGTATCGAAATTAGTGATATAAAACTGAGTCAGGTGTTAGTGATGCTATATTTGAGTACTCAAACTAATACTGAAATACTAACACGGATATGCGCAATACTAAATTTTATACCAAAATTAGTTACATAGAAATGAGTCGGGTGATTTTTGTTTTATTTTTCAGTACTACAACTCAGTCGGGTCATCGTGGTGCTGTTTTTTAGTATTGAAATATTAACGTGGTTAATCTCAATGCTATATTTTAGTACCGAAATTAGTGATATAGAATTGAGTCATGCGTTCATCCAGCTGTTTTTCAGTACTGAAATCAATACTACAGTATTAACATGCATAATCGCAGTACCGAATATTAGTAACAAATTTGTGATATACAGCTAAGTCTCGTGAACATCGTTTTGTTTTTAAGTCTTGAAATCAGTATTGAAATATTAAGTGGATAATCGCAATACTGAATTTGAATACCAAAATTAGTGATATACAACTGAGTGTGGTGATCGCCATTTTGTATTTCAGTACTGAAATCAATACTGATATATTAATGTGGATAATCACAATACTGAATTTCAGTACTAAAATTAGTGATACACGACCGAGTCGGGTCATCGTGGTGCTGTATTTCAGTATTGAAATCAGTACGGAAATGTTAACATGTATAATCATAATACTGACTTTTAATACCAAAATTAGTGATATAGAACTGAGGCGCGAGTTAGTCGTGCTATTTTTGAGTACTCAAATCAATACTGAAATATTCACATAGATAATTGCAATACTGAATTTTAGACCGAAATTAGTGATATAAAACTGAGTCAGGTCATCCTAGTGTTGCTTTTAGTATTGAAATAAGTATTGAAAAATTAACGTGAAGAATCACAATACTGAATTTTAGTACCAAAATTAGTGATATACAAGTGAGTCGTGTGATCTCGTTTTGTATTTCAGTACTGAAATCAGTATTGAAATATTAAGGTGGATAATCGCAATAATGAATTTCAGTACCGAAATGAGTGATATAGAACATAGTCGGGTCATCTTGGTGCTCTAGCTCAGTATTGAAATCAGTACTGAAATATTAACATGGATAATCAGAACACTGAATTTTAGTACCCAAATTAGTGATATATAACTGAGTCGGGTCATCGTGGTGCGGTTTTTCAATATTAAATATTAACGTGGAAAATCACAATACTAAGTTTTAGTACTGAAATTAGTGATATAGAACCGAGTCAGGTGTTAGTCATGCTATTTTTGAGTACGCAAATTAATATTGAAATACTTACATGGATAATCACAATAGTAAAATTTATACCGAAATTTGTGGTGTAGAAGTGAGTCGGGTGATCGTCGTTATGTTTTTCTGTACTGAAACCAGTATTGAAGTATTAAAGTGGATAATCGCAATACCGAATTTTAGTACCGAAATGAGTGGTATAGAACAGCGTCGGGTCATCTTGGAGCTGTATTTCAGTACTGAAATCAATATTTAAATATTAAGGTGGATAATTACAATATTGAATTTTAGAACCGAAATTAGTTATATACAACTCAGTCGGGCCATCGTGGTGCTGTTATTCAGTATTGAACTATTAACGTGGTTAATCTCAATGCTATATTTTAGTACTGAAATTAGTGCTATAGAATTGAGTCATGCGTTCGTCGAGCTGTTTTTTAGTACCGAAATCAATACAGCAATATTAACATGGATAATCGTAGTACCGAATATTAGTAACAAATTTGTGATATACACCTAAGTCTTGTGATCATTGGTTTGTTTTTAAGTCATGAAATCAGTATTGAAATATTAAGTTGATAATCGCAATCCTGAATTTTAGTAACAAAATTAGTGATGTACAACTGAGTCAGGTCATCCGGGTGCTGTTTTTTTATACTAAAATCAGTATTGATATATTAAAGTGGATAATCACAATACTGAGTTTTAGTATCGAAATTATTGATATAAAACTGAGTTAGGTGTTAGTCATGCTATATTTGAGTACTCAAACTAATACTGAAATACTAACACGGATATCCGCAATACTAAATTTTATACCAAACTTAGTTACATAGAAATGGGTTGGGGTATTTTCGTTTTATTTTTCAGTACTACAACTCAGTCGGGTCATCATGCTGCTGTTTTTCAGTATTGAAATATTAACGTGGTTAATCTCAATGCTATATTTTAGTACCGAAATTAGTGATATAGAATTGAGTCATGCGTTCATCCAGCTGTTTTTCAGTACTGAAATCAATACTGCAGTATTAACATGGATAATCGCAGTACCAAATATTAGTAACAAATTTGTGATATACAGCTAACTCTCGTGAACCTCGTTTTGTTTTTTAAGTCTTGAAATCGGTATTGAAATAATAAGTGGATAATCGCAATACTGAATTTTAATACAAAAATTAGTGATATACAACTTAGTGTGGTGACCACCATTTTTTATTTCAGTACTGATATCAATATTGATATATTAATGTGGATAATCACAATACTGAATTTCGGTACTGAAATTAGTGATACACGACCGAGTCGGGTCATCGTGATGCTGTATTTCAGTATTGAAATCAGTACGGAAATGTTAACATGTATAATCATAATACTGACTTTTAATACCAAAATTAGTGATATAGAACTGAGGCGCGTGTTAGTCGTGCTATTTTTGAGTACTCAAATGAATACTGAAATATTCACATAGATAATTGCAATACTGAATTTTATACCGAAATTAGTGATATAAAACTGAGTCAGGTCATCCTAGTGTTGCTTTAGTATTGAAATAAGTATTGAAAAATTAACGTGAAGAATCACAATATTGAATGTTAATACCAAAATTAGTGATATACAAGTGAGTCGGGTGATCTCGTTTTATATTTCAGTACTGAAATCAGTATTGAAATATTAAGGTGGATAATCGCAATACTGAATTTCTGTACCAAAATGAGTGATATAGAACATAGTCGGGTCATCTTGGTGCTCTAGTTCAGTATTGAAATCAGTACTGAAATATTAATGTGGATAATCAGAACACTGAATTTTAGTACCGAAATTAGTGATATACAACCGAGTCGGGTCATCGTGGTGCGGTTTTTCAATATTAAATATTAACATGGACAATCAGAATACTAAGTTTTAGTACTGAAATTAGTGATATAGAACCGAGTCAGGTGTTAGTCATGCTATTTTTGAGTACTCAAATTAATACTGAAATACTTACATGGATAATCACAATAGTAAAATTTATACCGAAATTTGTGGTATAGAGGTGATTCAGGTGATCGTCGTTATGTTTTTCAGTACTGAAACCAGTATTGAAGTATTAAAGTGGATAATCGCGCTACTGAATTTTAGTACCGAAATGAGTGGTATAGAACAGAGTTGGGTCATCTTGGTGATGTATTTCAGTAATGAAATCAATATTTAAATATTAAGGTGGATATTTACAATACTGAATTTTAGTACCGAAATTAGTAATATACAACTCAATCAGGCCATCGTGGTGCTGTTTTTCAGTATTTAACTATTAACGTGGTTAATCTCAATGCTATATTTTAGTACTGTAATTAGTGATATACAATTGAGTCGTGCATTCGTCGAGCTATTTTTCAATACCGAAATCAATACAACATATTAACATGGATAACCGTAGTACCGGATATTAGTAACAAATTTGTGATATACACCTCTAAGTCTTGTGATCATCGGTTTGTTTTTAAGTCTTGAAATCAGTATTGAAATATCAAGTGGATAATCGCAATACTGAATTTTAGTAACAAAATTAGTGATATATAACTGAGTCAGGTCATCCTGGTGCTGTTTTTTTGTACTAAAATCAGTATTGAAATATTAAGGTGGATAATCGCAATACTGAGTTTTAGTATCAAAATTAGTGATATAGAACTGAGTCAGGTGTTAGTCGTGCTATATTTGAGTACTCAAACTAATACTGAAATACTAACACGGATATCCGCAATACTAAATTTTATACCAAAATTAGTTACATAGAAATGAGTCGGGTGATCTCACTTTATATTTCAGTACTAAAATTGGTATTGAAATATTAAGGTGGATAATCGCAATAATGAATTTTAGTACCGAAATGAGTGATATAAAACATAGTCAGGTCATCTTGGTGCTCTAGTTCAGTATTGAAACCAGTACTGAAATATTAACATGGATAATCAGAACACTGAATTTTAGTACCGAAATTAGTGATATACAACCGAGTCGGGTCATCGCGGTGCGGTTTTTCAATATTAAATATTAATGTGGACAATCACAATACTAAGTTTTAGTACCGAAATTAGTGATATAGAACCGAGTCAGGTGTTAGTCATGCTATTTTTGAGTACTCAAATTAATACTGAAATACTTACATGGATAATCACAATAGTAAAATTTATACCGAAATTTGTGGTGTAGAAGTGAGTCGGGTGATCGTCGTTATGTTTTTCTGTACTGAAACCAGTATTGAAGTATTAAAGTGGATAATCGCAATACTGAATTTTAGAACCGAAATGAGTGGAATAGAACAGAGTCGGGTCATCTTGGAGCTGTATTTCAGTACTGAAATCAATATTTAAATATTAAGGTGGATTATTACAATACTGAATTTTAGAACAAAAAATTAGTAATATACAACTCAGTCAGGCCATCGTGGTGCTGTTATTCAGTATTGAACTATTAACGTGGTTAATCTCAATGCTATATTTTAGTACTGAAATTAGTGATATAGAATTGAGTCATGCGTTCGTCGAGCTGTTTTTCAGTACCTAAATCAATACAACAATATTAACATGGATAATCGTAGTACCGAATATTAGTAACAAATTTGTGATATACACCTAAGTCTTGTGATCATCGGTTTGTTTTTAAGTCCTTAAATCAGTATTGAAATATTAAGTTGATAATCGCAATACTGAATTTTAGTAACAAAATTAGTGATGTACAACTCAGTCAGGTCATCCGGGAGCTGTTTTTTTGTACTGAAATCAGTATTGAAATATTAAAGTGGATAATCATAATACTGAGTTTTAGTATCGGAAATATTGATATAAAACTAAGTCACGTGTTTGTCATGCTATATTTGAGTACTCAAACTAATACTAAAATACTAACACGGATATCCGCAATACTAAATTTTATACCAAAATTAGTTACATAGAAATGGGTCGGGTGATTTTCGTTTTATTTTTTAGTACTACAAGTCAGTCGGGTCATCGTGGTGCTGTTTTTCATTATTGAAATATTAACGTGGTTAATATCAATGCTATATTTTAGTACCGAAATTAGTGATATAGAATTGAGTCATGCGTTCATCCAGCTGTTTTTCAGTACTGAAATCAATACTGCAGTATTAACATGGATAATCGCAGTAACAAATTTGTGATATACAGCTAAGTCTCGTGAACATTGTTTTGTTTTTAAGTCTTGAAATTAGTATTGAAATATTAAATGGATAATCGCAATACTGAATTTTAATACCAAAATTAGTGATATACAACTGAGTGTGGTGATCGCCATTTTGTATTTCAGTACTGAAATCAATATTGATATATTAATGTGGATAATCACAATACTGAATTTTGGTACTGAAATTAGTGATACACGACCGAGTCGGGTCATCATGGTGCTGTATTTCAGTATTGAAATCAGTATGGAAATGTTAACATGTATAATCATAATACTGAATTTTAATACCAAAATTAGTGATATGGAACTGAGGCGCGTGTTAGTCGTGCTATTTTTGAGTACTCTAATGAATACTAAAATATTCACATAGATAATCGCAATACTAAATTTTATACCAAAATTAGTAATATAAAACTGAGTCAGGTCATCCTAGTGTTGCTTTTATTATTGAAATAAGTATTGAAAAATTAACGTGAAGAATCACAATACTGAATTTTAGTACCAAAATTAGTGATATACAAGTGAGTCGGGTGATCTCATTTTGGATTTCATTACTGAAATCAGTATTGAAATATAAAGGTGGATAATCACAATACTGAATTTCAGTACCGAAATGAGTGATATAGAATGTAGTCAGGTCATCTAGGTTCTTTAGTTCAGTATTGAAATCAGTACTGAAATATTAACGTGGATAATCAGAACATTGAATTTTAGTACCGAAATTAGTGATATACAACCGAGTCGGGTCATCGTGGTGCGGTTTTTCAATATTAAATATTAACGTGGACAATCACAATACTACTGAAATTAGTGATATAGAACCAAGTCAGGTGTTAGTCATGCTATTTTTGAGTACTCAAATAAATACTGAAATACTTACATGGATAATCACAATAGTAAAATTTACACCGAAATTAATGGTATAGAAGTGATTCGGGTGATCGTCATTATGTTTTTCAGTACTGAAACCAGTATTGAAGTATTAAAGTGGATAATCGCACTACTGAATTTTAGTACCGAAATGAGTGGTATAGAATAGAGTTGGGTCATCTTGGTGATGTATTTCAGTACTGAAATCAATATTTAAATATTAAGGTGGATATTTACAATACTGAATTTTAGTACCGAAATTAGTAATATACAACTCAATCGGGCCATCGTGGTGCTGTTTTTCAGTATTGAACTATTAACGTGGTTAATCTCAATGCTATATTTTAGTACTGTAATTAGTGATATAGAATTGAGTCGTGCATTCGTCGAGCTGTTTTTCAATACCGAAATCAATACAACAGTATTAACATGGATAATCGCAGTACCGGATATTAGTAACAAATTTGTGATATACACCTCTAAGTCTTGTGATCATCGGTTTGTTTTTGAGTCTTGAAATCAGTATTGAAATATTAAGTGGATAATCGCAATACTGAATTTTAGTAACAAAATTAGTGATATATAACTGAGTCAGGTCATCCTAGTGCTATTTTTTTGTACTGAAATCAGTATTGAAATATTATGGTGGATAATCGCAATACTGAGTTTTAATATCAGAATTAGTGATATAGAACTGAGTCAGGTGTTAGTCGTGCTATATTTGAGTACTCTAACTAATACTGAAATACTAACACGGATATTTGCAATACTAAATTTATACCAAAATTAGTTACATAGAAATGAGTCGGGTGATTTTTGTTTTATTTTTCAGTACTACAACTCAGTCGGGTCATCGTGGTGCTGTTTTTCAGTATTAAAATATTAACGTGGTTAATCCCAATGCTATATTTTAGTACCGAAATTAGTGATATACAACCGAGTCGGGTCATCGTGGTGCGGTTTTTCAATATTAAATATTAACGTGGACAATCACAATACTACTGAAATTAGTGATATAGAACCAAGTCAGGTGTTAGTCATGCTATTTTTGAGTACTCAAATTAATACTGAAATACTTACATGGATAATCACAATAGTAAAATTTACACCGAAATTAATGGTATAGAAGTGATTCGGGTGATCGTCATTATGTTTTTCAGTACTGAAACCAGTATTGAAGTATTAAAGTGGATAATCGCACTACTAAATTTTAGTACCGAAATGAGTGGTATAGAACAGAGTTGGGTCATCTTGGTGATGTATTTCAGTACTGAAATCAATATTTAAATATTAAGGTGGATATTTACAATACTGAATTTTAGTACCGAAATTAGTAATATACAACTCAATCGGGCCATCGTGGTGCTGTTTTTCAGTATTGAACTATTAACGTGGTTAATCTCAATGCTATATTTTAGTACTGTAATTAGTGATATAGAATTGAGTCGTGCATTCGTCGAGCTGTTTTTCAATACCGAAATCAATACAACAGTATTAACATGGATAATCGCAGTACCGGATATTAGTAACAAATTTGTGATATACAACTCTAAGTCTTGTGATCATCGGTTTGTTTTTAAGTCTTGAAATTAGTATTGAAATATTAAGTGGATAATCGCAATACTGAATTTTAGTAAAAAAAAATTAGTGATATATAACCGAGTCAGGTCATCCTGGTGCAGTTTTTTTGTACTGAAATCAGTATTGAAATATTAAGGTGGATAATCGCAATACTGAGTTTTAGAATCAAAATTAGTGATATAGAACTGAGTCAGGTGTTAGTCGTGCTATATTTGAGTACTCAAACTAATACTGAAATACTAACACAGATATCCGCAATACTAAATTTTATACCAAATTTAGTTACATAGAAATGAGTCAGGTGATCTCGTTTTATATTTCAGTACTGAAATCGGAATTGAAATATTAAGGTGGATAATCGCAATACTGAATTTCAGTACCGAAATGAGTGATATAGAACATAGTCGGGTCATCTTGGTGCTTTAGTTCAGTATTGAAATCAGTACTGAAATATTAACGTGGATAATCAGCACACTGAATTTTAGTACCGAAATTAGTGATATACAACCGAGTCGGGTCATCGTGGTGCGGTTTTTCAATATTAAATATTAACGTGGACATTGACAATACTAACTTTTAGTACTGAAATTAGTGATATAGAACCGAGTCAGGTGTTAGTCATGCTATTTTTGAGTATTCAAATTAATACTGAAATACTTACATGGACAATCACAATAGTAAAATTTATACCGAAATTTGTGGTATAGAAGTGATTCGGGTGATCGTCGTTATGTTTTTCAGTACTGAAACCAGTACTGAAGTATTAAAGTGGATAATCGCACTACTAAATTTTAGTACCAAAATGAGTGGTATAGAACAGAGTCGGGTCATCTTGGTGATGCATTTCAGTACTGAAATCAATATTTAAATATTAAGGTGGATAATTACAATACTGAATTTTAGTACTGAAATTAGTAATATACAACTCAATCGGGCCATCGTGGTGCTGTTTTTCAGTATTGAACTATTAACGTGGTTAATCTCAATGCTATATTTTAGTACTGTAATTAGTGATATAGAATTGAGTCGTGCATTCGTCGAGCTGTTTTTCAATACCGAAATCAATACAACAATATTAACATGGATAATCGCAGTACCGGATATTCGTAACAAATTTGTGATATACACCTCTAAGTCTTGTGATCATCGGTTTGTTTTTATGTCTTGAAATCAGTATTGAAATATTAAGTGGATAATCACAATACTGAATTTTAGTAACAAAATTAGTGATATATAACTGAGTCCGGTCATCCTGGTGCTGTTTTTTTGTACTGAAATCGGTATTGAAATATTAAGGTGCATAATCGCAATACTGAGTTTTAGTATCAAAATTAGTGATATAGAACTGAGTCAGGTGTTAGTCGTGCTATATTTGAGTACTCTAACTAATACTGAAATACTAACACGGATATATGCAATACTAAATTTTATACCAAAATTAGTTACATAGAAATGAGTCGGGTGATTTTTGTTTTATTTTTCAGTACTACAACTCAGTCAGGTCATCGTGGTGCTGTTTTTCAGTATTAAAATATTAACGTGGTTAATCTCAATGCTATATTTTAGTACCGAAATTAGTGATATAGAATTGAGTCATGCGTTCATCCAACTGTTTTTCAGTACTGAAATCAATACTGCAGTATTAACATGGATAATCGCTGTACCGAATATTAGTAACAAATTTGTGATATACACCTATGTCTCGTGAACATCGTTTTGTTTTTAAGTCTTGAAATCAGTATTGAAATATTAAGTGGATAATCGCAATACTGAATTTTAATACCAAAATTAGTGATATACAACTGAGTGTGGTGATCGCCATTTTGTATTTCAGTACTGAAATCAATATTGATATATTAATGTGGATAATCACAATACTGAATTTCAGTACTGAAATTAGTGATACACGACCGAGTCGGGTCATCGTGGTGCTGTATTTCAGTATTGAAATTAGTACGGAAATGTTAACATGTATAATCATAATACTGACTTTTAATACCAAAATTAGTGATATAGAACTGAGGGGCGTGTTAGTCGTGCTATTTTTGAGTACTCAAATCAATAATGAAATATTCACATAGATAATCACAATACTGAATTTTATACCAAAATTAGTGATATAAAACTGAGTCAGGTCATCCTAGTGTTGCTTTTAGTATTGAAATAAGTATTGAAAAATTAATGTGAAGAATCACAATACTGAATTTTACTACCAAAATTAGTGATATACAAGTGAGTCGGGTGATCTCGTTTTGTATTTGAGTACTGAAATCAGTATTGAAATATTAAGGTGGATAATCGCAATACTGAATTTCAGTACCGAACTGAGTGATATAGAATATAGTCGGGTCATCTTGGTGCTCTAATTCAGTATTGAAATCAGTACTAAAATATTAACGTGGATAATCAGAACAATGAATTTTAGTACCAAAATTAGTGATATACAACCGAGTCGGGTCATCATGGTGCGGTTTATCAATATTAAATATTAACATGGATAATCACAATACTAAGTTTAAGTACTGAAATTAGTGATATAGAACGGAGTCAGGTGTTAGTCATGCTATTTTTTAGTACTCAAATTAATATTGAAATATTTACATGGATAATCACAATAGTAAAATTTATACCGAAATTTGGGGTATAGAAGTGAGTCGGGTGATCGTCGTTATGTTTTTTAGTACTGAAACCAGTATTCAAGTATTAAAGTGGATAATCGCAATACTGAATTTTAGTACCGAAATGAGTGGTATAGAACAGAGTCGGGTCATCTTGGTGCTGTATTTCAGTACTGAAATCAATATTTAAATATTAAGGTGGATAATTAAAATACTGAATTTTAGTACCGAAATTAGTAATATACAACTTAGTCGGGCCATCGTGGTGCTGTTTTTCAGTATTGAACTATTAAGGTGGTTAATCTCAAAGCTATATTTTAGTAATTGAATTAGTGATACAGAATTGAGTCATGCGTTCGTCGAGCTGTTTTTCAGTACTAAATCAATACAGCAATATTAACATGGATAATTGTAGTACCAGATATTAGTAACAAATTTGTGATATACACCTCTAAGTCTTGTGATCATCAGTTTGTTTTTAAGTCTTGAAATCAGTATTGAAATATTTAGTGGATAATCGCAATACTGAATTTTAGTAACAAAATTAGTGATATATAACTGAGTCAGGTCATCTTGGTGCTATTTTTTTGTACTGAAATCAGTATTGAAATATTAAGGTGGATAATCGCAATACTGAGTTTTAATATCAGAATTAGTGATATAGAACTGAGTCAGGTGTTAGTCGTGCTATATTTGAGTACTCTAACTAATACTGAAATACTAACACGGATATTTGCAATACTAAATTTATACCAAAATTAGTTACATAGAAATGAGTCGGGTGATTTTTGTTTTATTTTTCAGTACTACAACTAAGTGGATAATCAGTAGTACAACTATATTTTTTAGTATCAGTACTGAAATAAGTATTGAAATCAGTATTGAAATATTAAGTGGATAATCGCAATACTGAATTTTAATACCAAAATTAGTGATATACAACTAAGTGTGGTGATCACCATTTTGTATTTCAGTACTGATATCAATAATGATATATTAATGTGGATAATCACAATACTGAATTTCAGTACTGAAATTAGTGATACACGACTGAGTCGGGTCATCGTGGTGCTGTATTATAGTATTGAAATCAGTACGGAAATGTTAACATGTATAACCATAATACTGAGTTTTAATACCAAAATTAGTGATATAGAACTGAGGCACATGTTAGTCGTGCTATTTTTGAGTACTCAAATGAATACTGAAATATTCACATAGATAATCGCAATACTGAATTTTATACCGAAATTAGTGATATAAAACTGAGTCAGGTCATCCTAGTGTTGCTTTTAGTATTGAAAAATTAATGTGAAGAATCACAATACTGAATTTTAGTACCAAAATTAGTGATATACAAGTGAGTCGGGTGATCTCGTTTTGTATTTCAGTCCTGAAATCGGTATTGAAATATTAAGGTGGATAATCGCAATACTGAATTTCAGTATCAAAATGAGTGATATAGAATATAATCGGGTCATCTTGGTGCTCTAGTTTAGTATTGAAATCAGTACTGAAATATTAACGTGGATAATCAGAACACTGAATTTTAGTACCGAAATTAGTGATATACAACCGAGTCGGGTCATCGTGGTGCGGTTTTTCTATATTAAATATTAACGTGGATAATCACAATACTAAGTTTTAGTACTGAAATTAGTGATATAGAACCGAGTGAGGTGTTAGTGATGCTATTTTTGAGTACTCAAATTAATACTGAAATATTAACATGGATAATCACAATAGTAAAATTTATACCGAAATTTGTGGTATAGAAGTGAGTCGGGTGATCGTCGTTATGTTTTTCAGTACTCAAACCAGTATTGAAGTATTAAAGTGGAAAATCCCTATATTGAATTTTAGTACTGAAATGAGTGGTATAGAACAGAGTCGGGTCATCTTGGTGCTGTATTTCAGTACTGAAATCAATATTTAAATATTAAGGTGGATAATTACAATACTGAATTTTAGTACCGAAATTAGTAATATACAACTCAGTCGGGCCATCGTGGTGCTGTTTTTCACTATTGAACTATTAAGGTGGTTAATCTCAATGCTATATTTTAGTACTGAAATTAGTGATATAGAATTGAGTCATGCGTTCGTCGAGCTGTTTTTCAGTACTGAAATCAATACAGCAATATTAACATGGATAACCGTAGTACCGGATATTAGTAACAAATTTGTGATATACACCTCTAAGTCTTGTGACCATCGGTTTGTTTTTAAGTATTGAAATCAGTATTGAAATATTAAGTGGATAATCACAATACTTAATTTTAGTAACAAAATTAGTGATATATAACTGAGGCAGGTCATCCTGGTGCTGTTTTTGTACTGAAATCAGTATTGTAATATTAAGGTGGATAATCGCAATACCGAGTTTTAGTATCAAAATTAGTGATATAGAAGTGAGTCAGGTGTTAGTCGTGCTATATTTGAGTGCTCAAATAATACTGAAATACTAACACGGATATCCGCAATACTAAATTTTATACCAAAATTAGTTACATAGAAATGAGTCGGGTGATTTTTGTTTTATTTTTCAGTACTGAAATCAGTATTGATGTATTAAGGTGGATAATCGCAATACTGAATTTTAGTACGGAAATGAGTGATATAGAACAGAGTCGGGTCATCTTGGTGTTGTATTTCAGTACTGAAAGCAGTATTGAAATATTAAGGTGGATAATCACAATACAGAATTAAGGTGCAGAAATTAAGGCTTTCTTGAGTGTTTCAAAGGCTTCTACACAATCATCGTCAAATACAAATGGAATATCCTTTTGTAAAAGATAAGAGGCCTAGAAATTCTAGAGAAGTCTTTGATAAATCTCCTATAGAAACCAGCATGACCATGGAAACTACGAATACCTTTAATATATTTAGGACATGGCATTTTCTCAATTGCATCAATCTTATATTTGTCCACCTCAATACCTCTTTCAGAAATTTTATGGCCCAAGACAATACCTACGTTAACCATAAAGTGGCACTTCTCCCAATTCAAGACAAGATTAAATTACTCACATCTCTGCAAAACTCGATCAAGATTACTGAAACAATCATCAAAAGACATCCCATAAACATAGAAGTCATCCATGAAAACCTCAACAATCTTTTCACAGAAGTCAGAGAATATAGCAGTCATACATCTTTGAAAGGTAGCAGTGCATTGCATAAACCAAAAGGCATACGTCTATAAGCATAAGTTCCAAAAGGACAAGTAAAAGTGGTCTTTTCTTGATCAGGTTGTGAGACAGTTAAGTATCCATCAAGAAAACAAAAGTGTGTGTGCTTAGATAATCTCTCTAGCATTTGATCAATAAAAGGCAGCAACCCCATGTCTCCCGCGTCGCTGGGGCAATTAATGCCATTGAGTGAGGTAGTAATTGGTGTAATGAGCCTATACTACAGCAGTTACAGGTAATGGTAGCTATAACTCTATTTAGTGGACGATTTAGGATCCCTCGACTATTGTGGCTCCCACGACGCCTTCTTGCCCTGTACGTCTGAGTGGTTATTCGTTCGCCGAGTGACGTGTGGTTGTCCGAGTGCTGTAGGGTCGTTTGTGTGATCCTCCTAATGGACGCATCCGGATGCTGGCATGGTCTAGGGACCTACCTATGATGGTGATGGGCCCTATGTGGGCCCTAAATGATGGGTCCTTGACCCTACCTATAATAGGTGACCATATCAGCGCATGTGTTCTTCACGGGCATATCATGGATGGTCGGGACTGCGCCTAGTGTGCGACCGAGAGAACTGACCCGGGCCCGCACCTCGGCGACCCAGCTAGACCCAGTCGCGTTTGTTGGAAATATGCCCTAGAGGCAATAATAAAGTAGTTATTATCATATTTCCTTGTTCATGATAATCGTTTATTAACCATGCTAGAATTGTATTGATGAGAAACTCAGATGTTCAGTGACGCTAGAGTTGTTATGGGAAATTGTATGTGGTTACCGAAGGTTCTTCGAAGTCCTGGATAAGATCCCGGACGTCACGAGGAGTTCCGGAATGGTCCGGAGGTGAAGATTTATATATGGGAAGTCCAGTTTCAGTCGCCGGAATGGTTTCGGGGGTTATCGGTATTGTACCGGGACCATCGAAAGGTGTCCGGGGGTCCACCGGGGTGGGGCCAGCTGCCCTGGAGGACTTAGTGGGCTGAATATGGGTGGGAACCAGCCCCTAGTTGGATGGTGTGCCCCCCAAGGGCCCAAGGCGCCTAGGGTTGGAAACACTAGGGGGAGGGGGCGCCTCCCACCTGCTTGGGGGGCAAGTCTCCCCTCCCGGCCGCCGCCCCCCCTCTAGATGCATCTAGGGGGGCCGGCCCCCTCTCCCCTTCACCCTATAAATAGGTGGGGGTGGGAGGGTAGCCGCACCCCTTCCCCTGGCGCAGCCCTCCACCCTCCAACACATCCTCCTCCTCTGTAGTGCTTGGCGAAGCCCTGCCGGAGAACCGCAAGCTCCACCATGCCATCGTGGTGCCGGAGCTCTCCCTCAACTTCTCATATCCCCTTGCTGGATCAAGAAGGAGTAGACGTCCCCGGGTTGTACGTGTGTTGAACGCGGAGGCTCCGTCCATTCGGCGCTTGGATCAGATCTTTCGCGATTTGAATCGCCGCGAGTACGACTCCATCAACCGCGTTCTTGTTATGCTTCTGCTTAGCGATCTTCAAGGGTATGAAGATGCACTCCCTCTCTCTCATTGCTAGTATCTCCTGGATTGTTCTTGGTGACATGTAGGAAAATTTTGAATTATTACTACGTTCCCCTACATGTATTGATTTCCTGCGATGTAAAAAACATGCAGAAAACAGCAACTAGCACTTGGCACTATGTCAATAGGTTAGTACCAAAAAATGATATAAAATGATTATAAAGCATCCAAGATTGATAATATAACAAAATGGAACAATTAAAAATTATAGATACATTGGAGACGTATCAATTTCCTTAGAGGTATTCTTGTCATGAGGTTTTGTAAAGACAACATAAAACATATTATCCATAGAAACTTTAGCATTATTAAGTTTCCCATCATAACCCCTTTGATTTCAGGCAACAATCCAAGAATAATGTTGATTAACATTATTGAAAACTTGTTGGATTACATCTAGAATGGGGACTTCCTTTATAAGATTTTCATCAAAGATTTTATTATCCCCAAGCAAATGTCTTAACGCATAATCACTGTTGTAAAGAATTTCATCTATCACGGGCTTTTCATGATTCATACCATAAAAATCAAAGATTTCCCTAGCTTCCCGTATTATGTAGTCAAATTCATTTGTAGCGACCAGACCTCAAACAGTCTGATCTCTGTGCTCCAGTGTCATCCCTGGATCAGTAATGCTGACACCACACAGTACTCGGAGGATTTATAACAGACTTTCAATCACACACTTATTACATCGAGTGTCTCAAAAGAGAACTTATTACAATAAATATGCCCTAAGGCCATCTAATAACGATAACAACGGAAGGCTTGGAAGATAAGTGAGTCCATCAACTCCAATGGCATCACTGAGTATAGAACCACGACCTAAAAACTCCTTAATCGTAGTCTGAAAAGTCTGCAACATTAACGTTGCAGCCCGAAACGGGTCAGCACATGGAATATGCTGGCAAGGTAACACATAGAGAGTAATGGAATGAAACAACTATACTATATGCATATTTGGCTGGTGGAAAGCTCTATGGTTACAGTTTTGCGTAAAGCCAATTTTTCCCTACTACAAAGGAATAAATTTATTTAACTATCATGGTAGTTGTTAAACATTGAGAATGGTTGACAGCATCCTCAATCCCAATTAAAAATATCATTAACAAAACCCAACAAAATTAATTTAGAGTAACATGTTGAGATTCACATGATAATCCAGGTACTAGATACTCAAGATGTCCATAACCGGGGACACGGCTAATCATGATTAGTTTATTACACTCTGTAGAGGTTTGCGCACTTTTCCCCACAAGACTCGATTGCCTCCGTTTGGTTTCTCGCACTTCATGGTGTTTGAGAAGACGGATGACCGAGACACAGTCTTTCAGAAGCGCTAGCACCTTATGATGGATAGACCGTTACACCTACTTTCCCCTACATCTGCTAGTCTACCATGTAAGAGTTCGCACGACTTATTCAACTATTTCAGAGCCCATAATGGCTTGTGGCTGCACACGGAAGTTTCTAGTATGAATAATCCCATGATCCCTTTGAGCCTGGGTGGCGGTCCAAAAGAAACAGGCAATCCTGGAATACCCAGGTACCTCAATCCACCCAGATGTGTGTTTAAGTTGCCACCTTAGATAAACCATTAATAAACAAACTCACATCTGTCATGAATATCACTCACCCAATCCACGTCTACTAGCATAGCATAGCATAATGGCAAACGTAGAAGTAACTCCCAAAGGTTTGATAATAAAACAGGTAATAGGTACTACCTCAACTACTTCCCATCCCACAATTTAATTAGATCCTAATCATGCAATGTGTGAGGATTGATCTAATGCAATAAAACTGGGTAGTAGAAAAGGTATGATCAAAGTGTTACTTGCCTTGCTGATGATTCGCGAAACCTAGAGATTCGAAGTAACAAGCGGCGCACTCCGGGTATTCTATCGCAGACAAACAAACAAGCATACAATAAGTACTCATCTAATGCATGGGTAAAACTCAAATAAGAGATCTAACCAGAAGGTTCAACTTAAGAACTCCGGTTGGCAAAAAGAATCAAATCAAACAAAGCAACGAAAATCGAACGGCGAAAGAAAACAACTTTGTTCTACTAATCTGGATCTAAGTCAAATTTTACAGTAGCAAAAACTTGTTTAAGTTGGTTAAACGGATAGAGGGTTTCGAGACGAAACTCCAGGCGCTTGAATCGCCTGATTCTGATAAACAAGCGAAAAGTTATACTAAAACGAAAATCGGATCAGGAATCGCAATCAGAAAAATCGCGGATTTAATCCGAGAAAAAGAAAAACGACGAACGTTCGCTAGAACGAATGAACGGACAAACGCTAGCTATTTAAATAAATCGGAAAACCGATCTATAAAAAAAACCGGAACTAAAAAAACCGACGAAAAACAGATGGAAAAACCGAACGGTTTTTCAAAAAAACGGTGTCGCGGATTTCGAGGCGAGGCGAGGCGAACCTCGGGCGGCGGGTCGGCGGCGGCGGCGGCCGGCTCCGGCGGCGGCGCGGCGTGCGACGGCGGCGGCTTGGGCGGGGCTGGGGCTAGGGTTTGGCTCAGCTGGGCCTCCCCCCCCCCCCGGCTTATAAAGCCTAGCGGGCCGGGAGTCCGGGTCGGACATGGCCCCTAGGTCGGTTCGTTTTTTTTACGCGCAGAAGAAAAATAAAAAGAAATACTAAACGGACTCCAAAAATACCGACATAAATTTTCCCGGGCTTCTAAAATCAAGCCGCACAAGGTGAACATTTATTTGGGGCCTAAATGCAATTTTGAAAAACGCACATTTTTTCCTAAATTCAAATAAAATAACGAAAAACTCCGAAATAAAATCTTATTTGATTTTTTATTAAATCCTCAATAATTCTTTATTTTGGAAAAGTCATTTTATTCCCTCTCTCATATTTTTGTAATAGAAATAATTGATGATAAAATAATTTAAATCAAATGATCCTATTCTCAAAATTTGACAAAACTCAAATATGAAAATAAAGAATTTCCCAACTCTCTCCGTGGGTCCTTGAGTTGCGTAGAAATTTCTAGGATCAACCAAAATGCAAAATAAAATATGATATGCATAGATGATCTAGTGTATAACATTCCAAATTGAAAATTTGGGATGTTACAAACCTACCCCCCTTAAGATGAATCTCGTCCTCGAGATTCGGGTTGGCTAGAAAATAGGTGAGGGTGGTCATTGAGCAAATCTTCCTCTCGTTCCCAAGTGGCTTCGTCCTCCGTGTGGTTGCTCCATTGAACTTTGCAAAACTTGATAACCTTGCTGCGAGTGACTCGGCTGGCAAACTCGAGAATCTTAATTGGTTTCTCCTCATAGGTCAAATCGTTATCCTACTGAATTGCTTCCAATGGCACTGTGTCTCTCAAGGGTATGTCAGCCATCTCCGTGTGACACTTCTTCAACTGAGAAACGTGGAACACATCATGAACTCCTGACAATCCTTCGGGCAATTCCAACTTGTAGGCCACTTCTCTCATACGCTCCAAAACTCAATATGGTCCTACAAATCGTGGCGCTAACTTTCCTTTAACTCCAAAACGCTTTGTTCCCCGAAGTGGAGACACTCAAAGATAAGCTCCATCTCCGACTTCATAAACTGTCTCCTTGCGTTTAGAATCTGCATAACTCTTCTGCCTGGACTGGGCTATCTTGAGCCTATCGTGAATCAATTTCACCTTCTGTTCAGACTCCTTAATCAAGTCAGGTCCAAACAACTGGCGGTCTCCAACTTCATCCCATGACAATGGTGTCCTGCACCTCCTTCCGTACAAGGCTTCGAAAGGGGCCATCTTTAAACTAGTTTGGTAACTGTTGTTGTAAGAGAATTCCGCATATGGCAAATTATCGTCCCAACTAGATCCGCAATCTAGCACACAAGCTCTCAGCATATCCTCCAAAATATAATTGACTCTCTCGGTCTGTCCATCTGTCTATGGATGAAAAGCTGTACTGAATTCTAGCCTGGTACCCAGAGTTTCATGCAACTGCTTCCAGAACTTTGAGGTAAACTGGGTTCCTCTATCTGATACGATACTCCTCGGAACTCTATGCAAACATATGATCCATGTCATGTATATCTTTGCCAACTTAGCACTGGTGTAAGTGGTCTTTACCGGGATGAAATGAGCTACTTTCGTCAACCGATCAACTACAACCCAAATCGAGTCATAGCCTGAACGAGTCCTGGGTAATCCCGTGATAAAATCCATGCCTAACTTATCCCACTTCCATTCGGGTATCGACAATGGTTGTAGCAATCCTGCTGGCTTCTGATGCTCTGCCTTTACTCTCTGACATACATCACAAACTGCTACATACTCCGCAATATCCTTCTTCATTCCGGTCCACCAGAAAATATCTTTCAAATCCAAATACATCTTGGTATTTCCTGGATGAATCGAATATGGTGAATCGTGTGCCTCTTGTAGTATCAACTTCCTGATCTCTGGGTTATTGGGCACGTAAACACGGTCTTCAAACCATAGGGTGTCGTGCTCATCCTCACGAAATCCTTTAGCCTTTCCTTTGCTCAGTTTCTCCTTAATAGAGGCAATCTCCTTGTCAGTCTTCTGAGCTTCTCTGATTCTATCCATCAAAGTTGACTGAATCTCCAATGCTGCTACATAGCCTCTCGGAGCTATTTCCAAACATAGTTCACGAAGATTTTCGGCTAACTCCCTTGGTATTTCTCCCGTCATTAATGTATTGACATGGCTCTTACGGCTTAATGCGTCAGCTACTACATTAGCCTTTCCGGGATGGTAATGCAATCTCATATCATAATCCTTGATGAGCTCCAGCCATCTCCTTTGTCTGAGGTTTAACTCCTTCTGTGTGAAAATGTATTTCAAACTCTTATGACCCGTGTACACCTCACAATGGTTTCCAATGAGGAAATGTCTCCATGTTTTCAATGCATGCACTACAACTGCTAACTCCAAATCATGCGTAGCATAATTCAACTCATGAGGCTTCAGTTGTCTTGAGGCATATGAAACAACTCTCCCTTCCTGCATAAGCACTGCTCCAAGTCCTCGACGTGAAGCGTCGCAATACACCTCATAGTCCTTGGTCTGATCTGGCAATCAACACTAGTGAAGTAACCAAGCGTTTCTTCAACTCCTAGAAACTAGCCTCACATTCCTCGGTCCATTTGAACTTGGTATCCTTCTTTAATAACTCCGTCATAGGCTTCGCAATCTTTGAGAAATTCTCAATGAATCTCCGGTAGTATCCTGCGAGTCCAAGAAAACTCCGGATCTCTCCAACCGTGGTTGGTGCTTCCCACTTGGTCACGGTATCAACTTTTGTGGGATCAACTGATATTCCTTCTCCGGATATAACGTGTCCGAGAAATCCTACTTCCTTCAGCCAAAACTCACATTTGCTGAACTTGGCATACAACTGATGTTCTCTGAGCTTTTCAAGTACCAATCGCAAATGTTCCTTATGCTCTTGTTCATTCTTCGAGTAAACCAGGATATCATCAATGAACACCACGACGAACTTATCCAAGAACTCCATAAACACTTTGTTCATCATGTTCATAAAATAGGCAGGTGCGTTAGTAAGACCAAATGACATAACGGTATACTCGTACAACCCATACCTAGTGGTAAAAGCTGTCTTAGGAATATCCTGTTCTTGAATCTTCAACTGGTGGTATCCTGATCGCAGATCGATCTTGGAAAATACCTTAGCTCCTTGCAATTGATCAAACAGATCATTAATCATTGGTAATGGGTACTTGTTCTTGATCGTTACTTTATTCAATCCTTGATAATCAACAACCATCCTTAACGATCCATCCTTCTTCTCTACTAGAAGCACTGGCGATCCCCAAGGCGAAGAACTTGGGCGAATATATCCTTTATCCAATAACTCCTTAATCTGCTTCTTAATTTCCACCAAATCCTTTGCTGGCATCCTATATGGTCTCTTCGATATTGGCCCGGTGCCTGGCAATAGTTCAATCAAAAACTCAATATCTCTATCCGGTGGCATGCCTGGCAACTCTTCTGGAAATATTTCAGGGAAATCCCTTACCACTGGTACTTCCTCCTGCACTACTCCTGTTAAACAATTTACTAGAGTCCTCTTGGGCACATGCCGGGATACATACTTGATCCTTCTCCCTTCTGGGGTGGTAAGCAAAATTGTCTTACTGGAGCAATCGATGTTTCCTCCGTACATCGACAGCCAATCCATACCCAGAATTACATCCAATCCTTGTGATTCCAAAATGATCAAATCCGAGGGAAACACATGCCTACCTATACTCAATGGCACTTGATAACATCCTTGACTGGCCATATACTCCACTCCTGGTGAGCTTACTAGCATAGGTGTTCTAAGAACCTTAGTGGGCAGGTTATACTTATCCACAAATCCCCTTGATATGTATGAATGCGATGCACCAGTATCAAAAAGAACGAGTGCAGTAAATGACTTACCCAAAAACTTACCGGTTACGGCATCCGGCTGCTCTTCAACCTCCTCCACGTTAACGTGGTTCACCTGTCCCCTGTTGAAAGGGTTCGGCTTCTTCCCAGAACTTCCATTGCCATTTTGGCCTTCAGGACATTCATTGGCATAATGTCCGGTCTTCTGACACTTAAAGCAAGTGACTTGGCTCAGGTCCTTCTTGGCTGGGGTTGATGGGTTGGTGCGATTCTGGCCGTTGCTTCCTCCATTGCCATTACCATTCTTGGTGCCATTGTGATTGTGCGAGCTACCTCCTCCATGGGTATGCTGAAAATGTCCTCCTGATCTAGGGGTAAAACGTGGCTTCTGCTGAGCTCCTGAATTGTACTTCCCTTGTCCATACTTCCTCTTGCGGTTCTCAATTTGCTGCTGCTTGCCTTCAATCATAAGAGCACGGTCTACCAACTCCTGGTAGTTGTTGAAGGTTGCTACCATCAATTGCATGCTCAACTCATCATTCAGTCCTTCCAGAAACTTCTCCTGCTTAGCTGCATCCGTAGCAACGTCATCTGGGGCATAACGTGCTAACTTACTAAAGTCCTCCACATACTGGCCGACTGTCCGTCCTCCCTGGCGCAAGTTGCGAAACTCACGCTTCTTCATGGCCATAGCTCCTGCTGAAACATGGGCAGTACGAAAGGCCTGCTGAAACTGGTCCCATGTGACAGTGTCGACGGGGAAAGTGGCTGTGAAATGCTCCCACCATGATGCTACGGGTCCTTCAAGCCGATGTGCGGCAAACTTCACCTTCTCCGCATCCGTACATCCTGCTGTGGTCAACTCTCTAGCTGTCTTGAGGAGCCAATCATCTGCTACTATCGGCTCGGTGCTACTGGAAAACACCGGCGGATTCAGCCTAAGAAATCGGGCTAAGTGATCAACAGGTGGTGGTGGTGGTGGGTTGTTGTTGTTGTTCCCCTGGTTCTGATTCTGGACTAGCAACTGCATCAATGTGTTCTGCTACTGGATCAACTGAGTGAGCTCCGGTGGAAAGGTAAATCCGGGGTCACGTCTCGGAGGCATCTGAGGGTTTAGAAAAGATGAGATGTAAGAATAGAGGGGGTCTAAAGAGAAAACACTACCCATATGCACATGAGGCAAAAGCAAACAATTCACTTCATTCAATCAAACAAGGGCATACAATCGATCTAACTATCGCAAAAGTGCTCGGACTACTATATTTACATGGTGGACTACTACTACTGATGAGGTGGTCTACTAGAAATATTCTTCGGTTGCAGACTCCATGATATCTGCTCCAGCTTCATCAACATAGTCATCATAGCTTTCGTCTGGGTCCGGGTCTGTGTCGTCGATGATGATGTAGTCTTCCGGGCTAATCTCCTTGGGTTCTTCGTCTTCATCTACTGGTGTAGGGTCTCCCATAAATATCACTAGCTTCATAGTTAGGTCGGCATTCTTATCCACCAATACTTTAATTTCCTCTTCATAATCTTCACGTGTAGCCTTGAGTTCTTCCTCCAGTTTCTTGATTCTTGTCCTTGCCTTCTTCAGATCTATCATGTCGGCGCACATCTGATTCTCCTGTCGTCGAATGTGCTGGTTTAATTCCTGGATAAAATCTGCAATGGATCTATCCCTTCTGGTGCTAATCATCTCCTAGTGCTCATCTCGGTGCCCACAAATCTGGTAGATAGTATCCTTGAGATCATTGCGGTAGACTTCTCCAATGCGTCCCATGGCGATGTGAGCTGCCATGCTCTTTCCTAGACTCCAAGTTGGTGCATCGAAAGAAAACTCTATGGGCTCAGTGACTGGCATGAACGTCCTTCCTGGAACTTGAACTTGAATCATCCAGCGCTCTTCTTCAGGTAAAGTGGCGTTGTAGGTTCCGGTGAAGCTTGGTACTCCTATGTTCAGGTATCTAGTGACTTCCTTCAAGTGACGTCCAAAGGGTGTATCTTCATCCGGTTGCGTGAACTTGTTCCTTGCATCCGCCATCCTAAAAGAGTAGAAAAGATGAGAGGTCAGATGAGAAGAGAGTGGATAGTGATCTAGGTCTTTTAGCTTAGTGGTCGTGTCCTACAGTCAACGTGTGCTCTGATACCATCTCTGTAGCAACCAAACCTCAAACAGACTGATCTCTGTGCTCCGGTGTCTTCCCTGGATCAGTAATGCTAACACCACACAGTACTCGGAGGATTTATAACAGAGTTGCAATCACACACTTATTACATCGAGTGTCTCAAAAGAGAACTTATTACAATAAATATGGCCTAAGGCCATCTAATAACGATAACAGCGGAAGGCTTGGAAGATAAGTGAGTCCATCAACTCCAACGGCATCACTGAGTATGGAACCACGACCTAAAAACTCCTTAATCGTCGTGAAAAGTCTGCAACATTAACGTTGCGGCCCGAAACGGGTCAGCACATGGAATATGCTGGCAAGGTAACACATAGAGAGTAATGGAGTGAAACAACTATACTATATGCATATTTGGCTGGTGGAAAGCTCTATGGTTACAGTTTTGCGTAAAGCCAATTTTTCCCTACTACAAAGGAATAAATTTATGTAACTATCATGGTAGTTGTTAAACATTGAGAATGGTTGACAGCATCCTCAATCCCAATTAAAAATATCATTAACAAAACCCAACAAAATTAATTTAGAGTAACATGTTGAGATTCACATGATAATCCAGGTACTAGATACTCAAGATGTCCATAACCGGGGACACGGCTAATCCTGATTAGTTTATTACACTCTGCAGAGGTTTGCGCACTTTTCCCCGCAAGACTCGATTGCCTCCGTTTGGTTTCTCGCACTTCATGGTGTTTGAGAAGACGGATGACCGAGACACAGTCTTTCAGAAGCGCTAGCACCTTATGATGGATAGACCGTTACACCTACTTTCCCCTACATCTGCTAGTCTACCATGTAAGAGTTCGCACGACTTATTCAACTATTTCAGAGCCCATAATGGCTTGTGGCTGCACACGGAAGTTTCTAGTATGAATAATACCATGATCCCTTTGAGCCTGGGTGGCGGTCCAAAAGAAACAGGCAATCCTGGAATACCCAGGTACCTCAATCCACCCAGGTGTGTGTTTAAGTTGCCACCTTAGATAAACCATTAATAAACAAACTCACATCTGTCATGAATATCACTCACCCAATCCACGTCTACTAGCATAGCATAGCATAATGGCAAACGTAGAAGTAACTCCCAAAGGTTTGATAATAAAACAGGTAATAGGTACTACCTCAACTACTTCCCATCCCACAATTTAATTAGATCCGAATCATGCAATGTGTGAGGATTGATCTAATGCAATAAAACTGGGTAGTAGAAAAGGTATGATCAAAGTGTTACTTGCCTTGCTGATGATCCGTGAAACCTAAAGATTCGAAGTAACAAGCGACGCACTCCGGGTATTCTATCGCAGACAAACAAACAAGCATACAATAAGCACTCATCTAATGCACGGGTAAAACTCAAATAAGAGATCTAACCAGAAGGTTCAACTTAAGAACTCTGGTTGGCAAAAAGAATCAAATCGAACAAAGCAACGAAAATCAAACGACGAAAGAAAACAATTTCGTTCTACTAATCTGGATCTAAGTCAAATTTTTACAGTAGCAAAAACTTGTTTAAGTTGGTTAAATGGGTAGAGGGTTTCGAGACGAAACTCCAGGCGCTTGAATCGCCTGATTCCGATAAACAAGCGAAAAGTTATACTAAAACGAAAATCGGATCAGGAATCACGATCAGAAAAATTGCGAATTTAATCCGAGAAAAAGAAAAACGACGAACGTTCCCTAGAACGAACGAACGGACGAACGCTCGCTATTTAAATAAATCGGAAAACCGATCTATAAAAAAACTGCAACTGAAAAAAACCGACGAAAAACCGAATGGTTTTTCAAAAAAAATAAAAAATGGCGTCGCGGATTTCGAGGCGAGGCGAATCTCGGGCGGCGGGTCGGCGGCGGCGGCGTCCGGCTCCGGCGACGGGGCGGCGGGCGGCGGCGACGGGGCGGCGGGCGGCGGCGGTGGTGGCGGCGGCTCGGGCGGGGCTGGGGCTGGGGCTAGGGTTTGGCTCAGCTGGGCCTCCCCCCCCGGCTTATAAAGCCTAACGGGCCGGGAGTCCGGGTCGGACACGGCCCCTAGGTCGGTTCGTTTTTTTTACGCGCAGAAGAAAAATAAAGATAAATACTAAACGGACTCCAAAAATCCCGAAATAAATTTTCCTGGGCTTCTAAAATCAAGCCGCACAAGGTGAACATTTATTTGGGGCCTAAATGCAATTTTGAAAAACGCATATTTTTTTCCTAAATTCAAATAAAATAATGAAAAACTCCGAAATAAAATTTTATTTGATTTTTTATTAAATCCTCAATATTTCTTTATTTTGGGAAAGTCATTTTATTCCCTCTCTCATATTTTTTTAATAGAAATAATTGATGATAAAATAATTTAAATCAAATGATCCTATTCTCAAAATTTGAGAAAACTCAAATATGAAAATAAAGAATTTCCCTACTGTCTCCGTGGGTCCTTGAGTTGCGTAGAAATTTCTAGGATCAACCAAAATGGAAAATAAAATATGATATGCATAGATGATCTAATGTATAACATTCCAAATTGAAAATTTGGGATGTTACATCATTCATAAGAACGAGAGTGGGCAACGTTTTAGCTTTGGGATTCTTTATAACGGGAATCTCAAAAAACAATCTTTGCAAACTAGGATGAGTACAGATAAATTTGCTTTCAAGTTTCAGAACTAGTGCAGAAATAGCATCCGCGTAAGAACTAGTAGTCCTAAGTATAGGAGCATCATCAAGACTTAGATTCCTGACACAATTGAAAAATTCTTGGATACGTTCTTTTCCCATAACATTCCCTTGCCCCAAGATAAAAGTTTTAGCATCCAGATTACCCGTTCGTCCAATCTTAGGAGTTAGGCCATCATCTATTGGTGCCATACCGAAATCACTCATGATTGCAAGCAAAGGATAGATCTGACGAGAAAACGGTGAACGAAAAAGAAGGCGAATAAACGACAAATTTTTGTGAAGTGGGGGAGAGGAAAACGAGAGGAAAATGGCAAATAATGTAAATTGCGAGGAGATGAGATTTGTGATTAGGAACCTGGTATATGTTGAAGATCCTCCCCGGCAACGGCGCCAAAAATTCCTTTGATGCGGCTTGAAGCTACGTCGGTATTTCCCCAAAGAGGAAGGGATGATGCAACACAGAGGCGGTAGGTATTTCCCTCAGTGATGAAATCAAGGTTATCGAACCAGTAGGAGAACCAAGCAACACTATCTAAACAGCACCTGCACACAAATAACAAATACTTGCAACCCGGCATGTAAATGGGGTTGTCAATCCCTTTCGGGTAGCGGCGCCAGAAATTGGCAAACGGACGTGATAAAAATATGATAGATTGGATCGCGGGAATGCGAGATAAAATAAATAATAATAAATTGCAGCAAGGTATTTTTTGTATTTTTGGTTTAATAGATCTGAAAATAAAAGCAAAGGAAAATAGATCACAAAGGCAAATAATATGAGAAAGAGACCTAGGGGCCATAGGTTTCACTAGTGGGTAAACAAATTACTGTTGGGCAATTGATAGAACTTCAAATAATCATGATGATATCCAGGGAATGATCATTATATAGGCATCACGTCCAAGATTAGTAGACTTACTCCTGCCTGCATCTACTAATATTACTCCACACATCGACCGTTATCCAGCATGCATCTAGTGCATTAAGTTCATGGAGAAACGGAGTAATGCAATAAGAACGATGACATGATGTAGACAAGATCTATTTATGTAGAAATAGACCCCACCATTTTATCCCCTTCCGTCACTAGCATCAAGCACCATAAGATCGAACCCACTACAAAGCATCTCTTCCCATTGCAAGATAAATAGATCAAGTTGGCCAAACAAAACCCAAATATCGGAGAAAAAATATGAGGCTATAAGCAATCATGCATATAAGAGATCAAAGAAGACTCAAATAACTTTCATGGATAAAAAGATAGATCAGATCATAAACTCAAAGTTCATCCGATCCCAACAAATACACCGCAAAAAGAGTTACATCATATGGATCTCCAAGAGACCATTGTATTTATAATCAAAAGAGATAGAGAGAGAGAGAGAGGAAGCCATCTAGCTACTAACTACGACCCGAAGGTCTACAAAGAACTACTCACGCATCATCGGAGAGGCACCAATGGAAGTGGTGAACCCTCTGTGATGGTGTCGAGATTGGATCTGGTGGTTCTGGATTCTGCGGTGGCTGGAATTGATTTCCGTCGACTCCCCTGGGGTTTCTGGAATATTGGGGTATTTATAGAGTAAAAAGGCGGTCCAGGGGGCACCCGAGGTGGGCACAACCCACCAGGGCGCGCCTGGGCCTCCAGGCGCGCCCTGGTGGGTTGTGCTCCCCTCGGAGCAACCCCCAAGTGCACCGAGAGTGCTTCTTCGGCGCACTGGATGTCTTATGGTCCAAAAGAAATCTCCAAAAAGTTTAGTTGCGTTTGGACTCCATTTGGTATTGATTTCCTGTGATGTAAAAAACAATGCAGAAAACAACAACTGGCACTTGGCACTATGTCAACAGGTTAGTACCAAAAGATGATATAAAATGACTATCAGAGTTAGCATACTTGACCAGAGCCGCCATTAGCTCCCCCATGTAACTTCAGTGGCGTTTGAGCTGCCTCAGCTTCTGCTTAAGAGGCATAAAAGGGCAGTTTTTCTCCAACATTAGGACTGCTGAACCGGCATTGATATGATCCGATGAGTGCAGGATGGCTGAGACCCGGCGCACCCAATGGGTTGTTGACTCGCCCTCTTCTTGGACACAGGAGTTCAAATCCACAATTGACATAGGCTACTTGCATGTGTCTTTAGATAAACCGGGTTTTTAACTCGGCCCCTGATCCAATGGAGTTGGCAGGCAACCCTTTCAACCAAGTATGAGCCGTCCCATCCAACATCATAGTAAAATACTTAGCACATGCAGCATCGCCAACATCCAGCAGCTCCATTACCATATCATAACTTTCAACCCAAGCTTCAGGGGGTTGATCTGTCGTGTAGTTAGGCACCTTACGAGGACCCTTGAAATCCTTGGGCAAACAATCATTACGCAGAGCCGACACTAAACATGGCACACACAAGGTTCTAGAGGTCACGCTTGCCTCCATCGAAGTTGTCGGATAAACCGGAGAATATTGATGAGTCGCTTGCTGAGCCGCCAGCTAGGCCTCACGACACGCTCTGCCCTGATCCAACAGAGTCTGAGCATGGGCACCACCGCGCATCGGGTCATGTCCACGAGGCTAGTTACGACGCTGTTCACTGCTTGAAACTGCCGGTGAGTCAATGTGCCTGCTGTAACTCCCGCTTGGACGAGGGGTTGAGTGAATCCGCTCGCGACTATAAGAATAAGCCGCTTGCTACTCCAATGTTGTCTGAAGAAGTTCTCTGGCCCTTCGCGTTTCAATCGCCGTTGGAGACTCGCCTTCAACCGGTAGAGTCGCCAATCGTGTTGCCGCAACAATCATATTGTCCAAAGGGTTAGAATAATGACCTGATGGCGTTAAGACATGCCGAGGTGGGGTATTATTCACATGTGGAGAGCCCATTGTGCGTGGCTGAACCGGCGCTCCAGCCCCAGGCGCCTCAACTGTCCGGTTTACCACCGGCGGGTCACTGGTCCCTGCTCCAGGTGTATTGAAGAGGTTCCTTGGCTCATAAACCTGGGGTAGATGACTCCGGTGTCTCCTCCTCATGACATCATTTGAAGCATTCTGATCCAACGTGAGCCGGAAGGAATCCGCTTGGATCCGCTGCGCCTGAGCATCCAAGACTGCCCGTTCTGCAACCATCCTAGATTTCTCAGCCGTCAGTTCTTCCTTGGCTTGAGCTATCTCATCTCGCAGCTTAGCACGTCCACCTTGTGCTGCTCCTGGTTGTCCGAGGTTACTTCCACCCCCATCGGAGTTGTCAGAACTTCTAACAATTCTATGAAAACTTGAGCTGGTGGGCGCGCAGAGCCGCTAGCACCAGCCGCCGTCGCAGCCATTGAACTGGAGGTCATAGTCACGGTGGTTGTTGAACCAAGCACCGGCTGTGTGCCAGCCATGAAGATCGCAACCCTGTTCGGTGGCTCGTAGGGGTCCGGAATACTCTCACCATCGAAATAGCCCCTAAGCCGGCCGTCTTGCAGTTGATACAACGAATCAGTCTTGCCCATGGACGACTCACCATCAGAATAGATGATCGTCTCACCGCTAGACACAGATCTTCCTCAAATTCCGCCCCATGGATAAATCCAACAAAGGCGTGCTTCACGGCAGGTTGAAACCGGGTGGGTCATGCACGCTGAGCCGTCTCGATGATGTTGGTGCAGGTGTCCGGCTCAGGGCCCGGTTCGCCGATCTTGCCGATGAAGACATGGATTCCGCCGAAGGGGACCCGGTACCCGTACTCAATTGAGCCGGCCTCGGGGCCCTAGCCTTCATCGTCGTTGTAGAGCTTGCCGCGACGACTCTTGGTCATCTGGCCCACAGCGTATCCCTTGATCCCTTCGAAGTTGCCCTGTAAGAACTCGAAACCACCGTGCGCTGGCCCCACGGTGGGCGCCAACTGTCGTGGAATTGTCACGGCAGATGTCCTAGCAGAAGGACTTAGTCGTGGAGCCATCGCAACTAGGTTATCTTAAAGGGGTTAAACGGGTCAAAGGACATAGAGAGTTTATACTGGTTCGGCCCCTTGCGGTGAAGGTAAAGGCCTAAACCAGTTTGAGGTGGTATTGCTTAGGTTTCGATTACCAGAGAGCGAATACGCTTGACCTAGCTTTCGATCTCTTGTTTCTTGCCCTGAACCGCCGCCGGGTCACCCCTTTATATACATAGGTTGATGCCCGGCGGCCTACAGAGTCCCGGCCGGTTCATACACAACGTGTCCGGCTCGGTGACAGAACATACACTTTCCTTAATGTACAAGTTAACGTATGGCGGTTTACACTCGTGGGTCCCAAGTCGCCTTTGGGTCTTGGGCTTTCAATGAGCCTGCTTCGTGAACCGCCATCTTCAACATCTTCATGGGCCTTGTCATTATGAACCGTCAGTGGTATGACCCGGCCCCTCCTGGGCGGGTTATACCCAATAGTTATATCCCCAACAGCTGCCGAGAGGTGTGCAGTTGTCGAGGCATGAAGAAACTGACAAACACGATTCACAACAAAAGAAATGTTTGGTCTAGTCAGTGTCAGATACTGAAGTGCTCCAACCAAACTGCGATGTTTGGTACTGTCATCCTGAGAGAGTGGTGCCCCGCTATCCTTGCTGATTTTCTCACTCGAGGACATGGGGGTAGTGGAAACCTTACAATTTTCCATGTTAGCACGGTGAAGAATGTCGCCAATGTACTTCTGTTGAGAGAGCACAATCCCCCTTGGCGAAGACTTCACCTCAACCCCAAGAAAAAAATGCAAGGGACCACGATCCTTGAGGGCAAACGTGGCATGAAGATCAGCAAGTAACTTGGTGGTTGCGGTAGGCGAGGAGCTGGCCACAATGATGTCATCCACATAGATAAGCATGAACATGGTGAAAAACAAACAAGGACGTCTCTGCCTTGGACGCCAAGAAACCTAGTTGGAGGAGCCGAGAGCTTAACCTGGAGAACCAGGCTCGAGGGACCTGTTTGAGTCCATAGATATCTTTCCTCGGCTTACATAGGTAGCATGGAGCAGAAGGATCCACAAAGCCAGGAGGTTGTCGCATGTACACCTCTTCTTGAAGGACTCCATGAAGAAAGGCATTCTGAACATCCAACTGTCCCAGACACTAGCTTTGAGAAACAGCAATAGAGAGAATCAGTCGAATAGTAATAGGTTTGAAAACTGGACTGAATGTGTCATCATAGTCGAGACCATACCGTTGCTTGAACCCCTTCACGACAAGACGAGCCTTGTGACGGTTAACAGAGCCATCTGCCTTGTGCTTGAATTTGAAAACCCATTTGCAGTCGATCACATTGGCATTAGGTGGTGGTGGAACCAAAGTCCAGGTGCCATTGTGATGGAGTGCATCAAGCTCGAACTGCAAAGCAGCACGCCAAGCAGGAGACGCCATGGCCTCACGATGATCAGTAGGTTCCCTGGAGACCAGAAGCGCACGCCGAGACAGATCATAGTTGATTGTACCATCCGTACCGTGCGTGACCTTGCGAGTATGATCACGTGTATGTGTCACCATTCCATGGACAGGTGGTGCAGTAGATCCAGGCAGCATAGAAGATCCAGGAGCACATGCAGTGGAGCCAGCGATCGGATCAACCTGGGATCCCGCAACGCCTGCAAGCCCAGCTGACATATCCAGCTGGGATCCCGAGGAGGAACCAGGCGACGCAGTCGAGCCCGCCGCTGAGGGAGGTCGGCCCACCGGATGAGGAGGGCACGTGGACTGTAGCCTCTGGTGGGTCGGGGGCTGAGGCGACCAGGCCAGAGGCGGGCCCCGCCACTTAGGGGGATGAGGCGGGCATTGGGAGTGGGGAGGTGACCGTGCCACCCGAGATCGCCACGTGAGCCAATGGGCGGAGCGACGCCCCATGGTCGCCTGTCAAAGGGGATCTCGCGTCGTTGTCGTCGGTTGTCTCACGATCCGAGGCCGGATCCGCTCCAGATCCTGTGCCAAGATCCTCCTGGGATCCAGGGGGTGGTGCACCTGGGATCTTCTGCGCCGTAGAGGGTCCTGCATCCAGATTAGTATGCAGAACAACGGTGCCATAATTCATGTGGTCATGCGGAAATAATAGAATGGTACGTTCTGCAATGCGAGGTGGTATGGGGGAGACGGAAGAGCTGGCAAACAGAATAAATTCTCATCAAACGTGACATCGCGAGAGATGTAAACACGGGCTATGGGCAAATGGAGACATTTATACCCTTTGTGGCGAATGCTATACCCGACGAACACACACTATTGACATCGAAAAGCAAGTTTGTGAGTGTTGTAGGGACGGAAGTTTGGCCAACAGGCACAACCAAACGTATGAAAGGCGTATAGTCTGGTTTGGTGTGAAACAATTTTTCCATAGGACTAAAGTTGCCAATGACACGACTAGGAAGTCGATTAATAAGATAACATGCTGAAGGATAAGCCTCATCCCAAAACCGTAGAGGCATAGACGCATGTGATAATAGAGACAACACCATGTCAACAATATGACGGTGCTTCCTTTTAGCGGAACCATTTTGCTGATGTGTGTGTGGGCAGGATACCTGATGCATGATGCCAAGTTGATGAAAAAACGTGTTGCTAAGCTTTTTGTACTCCCCACCCCAATCAGATTGAACGCATAGGATCTTATGGGAGAGGAGGAGTTCAACATGAGCAACAAAGTCATGAAAAACATCAAACACATCATATTTTCTCTTGAGAAGATAAATCCACACAAACTTACTATAATCATCAATGAATGAGACATAGTACTGGAACCCACCAGATGATGTTTTGGTGGGCCCCCACACATCCGAAAAATAAGTTATAAAGGAAAGTAAGAAACACTTGATGATCTAGGAAGGCTAGCTGGTGTGCTTTGCCTTGTTGACATGCATTACACACATGGGTCATAGACCGACTAGAAGAAGCTAGTTTATTTGATGATAAAACATGCTAAACAACTTGAGTGGATGGATGGCCAAGTCTTGCATGCCAATCTTCAGCTGATAGCCTAACCAAAGACAGATCACGATAATTAAGGTGATGGACGAATGGGATAGAGCCCATTTTCACATCTGCCTTGAAGTAGAACCCCGTTGGTGATCAAATCCTTCATAAGAAAATGAGGAGGGTAATACTTCAGATAAGCACGATTATCAATGGCAAGACGATTGACAGAAAGAAGGTTCTTGTCGGCATTAGGGACATGCAGGATATTACGAAGTTTGAGATTTGCAGTAGGAGTAGGAAGAATTGCATGACCATGATGAGCTGCGTGCAAACCTGAACGGTTGGCTGTGTGGATGTGATCCCTGCCTGGGTACTTCTCTCGGATTGTGAGGCGATCCAGATCGCCGGTGATGTGGTCAGTGGCCCCGGTGACGGTGAACCAGGAAGGACAACCTAGTATGGACGGAGGGGAAGCAGCAGCAAGGCCAGCCATCTTGGACTGTTGGGGCTGGAAGGCATGGTTGTAGCACTGGCCGCACTCCTAGGCGTAATGCCCAGGGCCTCAGCAGAGCTGACACTGGACGTGGTTGTCACTGCGGTCGCCATAGTCACCGCGATCACCACCGCGGTTGCCACCAAAGTCGCCTTGCTGACGCGCGCCGCCACCGCCACGATTCCTGCGATCACCACCACGGGAGTTGTTGTTGTAGCTGATGAAGCTATGTACCTAGGGTAGGGGCATGGACCTGTCCTAAGTACCCTACCCAAGGGCATCCCTAGAAGAAGTCATCTTTCAATCGACTTGGAGGTATCCCACTCGACGGATTCGAGACACTCGACCACGAAGCAATCACTCGACCAAGATCCAACCACTCAACTGCCAGGAGATCTAAAGTCACCCTGCACGCAAACGGTCGGTCATTAAGTAGCTTTTATGGTCATCATGGCACTTTATTAGGGGCGTTACCAGTAACCCCCAGTCTTAATGTACTTTAAACCCTGCATTACTGAGGGCTGGAGGGGCCTGGCGAACTCTATATAAGCCACCCCCCTCCTCAGTATCAAGGGTTCGCACCCCTGTTATTCATACACACATAATTCAGTCGACTGCCTCCGGGCACCGAGACGTAGGGCTGTTACTTCCTCCGAGAAGGGCCTGAACTCGTAATCCTCGTGTGCTTACAACTCCTCCATAGCTAAGATCTAGCCTCTCCATACATACCCCCCTACATCACTGTCAGAGTTAGAACCACGACAGTTGGCGCCCACCGTGGGGCTAGGAGTCTTAGCGCCTAGTTGGAGAAGTTGCAATTTTTTCCGATCTCCTTGATCATGGTTTCGGGCGGAGCTTTGGTGGAGGGCCGCGAGATCTGTCTCGGCGCGCTCACGTTCATCGCCGATGACTCCGCTTGGCTTCAGGAGGCTCCACTCGATGTCGACGCGCTCCCCGTCCGCGGGGCGACGCACTTTCGCACATGCGTCCGTGGTGTCCTCCCGCGGCAGCCGTCGACCCAGTATCAGTCGGCTCCTGTGGCATCTCCCCGCCCTGTTTCTCGCCGGTGCAAGCGCTCCGGCCGGTCGAGGCTTCAGAGGTGGGTGAGGCATGCGGTGGCCCGCCAGTCGGCCACCCCACAAGTCACGGCAATCGAGCCCGACAAATCCCTCTACGGCCTGTTCGACCTATCGACTGGCTCCGCAGATACCGCATCCGAATGCGACAGCAGTGACCCAGCTGCAGAGGTTCTAGTGATCGATGGGCCACACAGTCCTCCTGGTTTCCCCCGCACTGACGGAGGCGCGGATGGGGGCGACCCGTCGCGTCCTCACGAGGAGTATCTCCCCGAGCCTCTCACGTCGTTGCAGCGGGAGGAGCTTCGCCGCCGGAACATGGATGCACTCCACACTCCTATCGTTGGAGAAACCCCCGAGGCCCGAGCCTTGGAGGACGCGCGCTTGGCTAACTTGGCCGAGCGCACTCGACTGGAGAATCTCCAGCGAATACTCGACGAGCGAGCGCGTCAACGGGCTCCAGAATCCAGTCGACGTCAACTCTTTCCTCCCCCGCAGGTATATCGTACTCCGATTCAGAATTTGGCGGTTGCGGCCCGTATAGCAGAGTCGATTCAGCCCTCCCAGTCAGAGGCTGGCAGAGGCTTGTTGCAAATTAGAGCGTTGCTCCGGGCAGCGGGAGACCAGAATTCCGCTGTTTCTCAGTCGCGGAACAGGATCCACAATCGATCCGTTGCAGCGGATACAGTCCAGTCGGCTCACAGCCCAAGATCGCCTCCGAGGCGTGAGGGACGTGGAGACCGGCGTGATCAGTACAGAAGGAATGAGCAGTATGATCACCGATTCGATCGTGATGATCGACGTCGAGTGCCAACCCCTCCCCCGAGGAGTGGATCATATGTGCCTCAACGGCAGGTTGACAGACGCCCTCATAGTGTTGGGCGGAGAATTCCAGTCGACCCCAGGGAACCAGGCTTTGATGCGAGATCCATTCTCGTTCAAGGTTTGGTCGACAGGAATAGAGCTCACCGAGAAGGCCACGACAGAGATGCGCCTACCAGTAGCAGAGTACATGTTTCAGGGCCGGAGTGTTTCCGTCGAGCCATCAGAGCCGCTGTAATTCCTCCCAACTTCAGGTTGGCGACTGGAGTTAGTAAGTTCACCGGTGAGTCCAAGCCCCATACTTGGCTCGAAGATTACCGAGTGGCTGTCCAGATTGGCGGTGGGAATGATGAGGTAGCCATGCAGCACCTGCCTCTCATGTTAGAAGGCTCGGCCAGAGCGTGGCTGAATCAGTTAGCACCCAGCAGCATTTACACTTGGGAGGATCTCTCCCGAGTGTTTGTCACCACATTTGAAGGAACATGCAAGCGACCTGCAGGACTTACGGAATTGCGGTCTTGCATGCAGAAACCGAATGAAACTCTGAGGGATTACATCCAGAGGTGGATCACATTGCATCACACAGTTGAAAATGTACCAGATCATCAAGCAGTTTGTGCCTTTAAAGAAGGCGTTAAGTACAGAGAGTTGAATCTGAAGTTCGGTCGAACCGGAGAGATGTCTCTGAATCGGATGATGGAGATTGCCACCAAATACGCTAATGGTGAAGATGAGGATCGACTCCGGAGTGGCAAGCATAAAGCAGTCGCCCAGGAAACCGGAGGAAATTCTAGTCGGAAACAGAAGCGGAAAGCCGAGCCAGCCGCTCCTGGAGAGGCCCTGGCCGTAACCCAGGGAAAATTTAAGGGAAAACCCAAAGGACCTTGGAACCCCAAGAAAGTTAAAGACCAAGATGGAAATGATGTTTTAGATCTACCGTGTCACATCCACACCAAGAAAGATGAAGAGGGTAAACTCATTTACCCAAAGCATACCACTCGACAGTGTCGGCTTCTGATCCAGCAGTTTCAGGGCAAGCAGTCCAAAGATAAGGAAAAGGAGTCGGACAAAGTTGAGGACAAGGAAGATAGTGACGATGGGTACCCCCAGGTCAATTCCACCCTGATGATTTTTGCTGATGTTGAGAGCAAAAGTCGACTGAAGGTTATTAACCGTGAGGTAAATATGGTTGCTCCGGCAACACCCAATTATCTGAAGTGGTCCCAGACTGCCATCACATTCGACCAGTCTGATCACCCTACGCACATTGCCACCCCTGGGAGGCAAGCTCTGGTGGTCGACCCAGTTGTCGAAGGCACTCGACTGACCAAAGTCCTGATGGATGGAGGCAGTGGTTTGAACATACTGTATGCAGAAACATTGAAAGGGATGGGCATTCCGATGTCCAGGCTCAGTACCAGTAACATGAGTTTCCATGGAGTCATTCCTGGGAAGAAAGCCAAGTCACTCGGCCAAATTGCTCTTGATGTGGTTTTCGGTGATCCCAAGAATTACCGCAAGGAAAAGTTGACATTCAAAGTTGTGGATTTCCGAAGTGCTTATCACGCTATTTTGGGCAGGCCAGCTTATGCATGCTTCATGGCTCGACCATGTTATGTGTATCTCAAATTGAAGATGCCTGGTCCCAAAGGTGTGATCACTGTTACAGGAAATTGGAAGAAAGCAGAAGAGTGTTTTCAGAAAGGCTCAAAGATTGCTGACGCTCAGATGGCAGTGGTCGAGCTGCAAGAGTATCAAAAGACTGCAGATCCGAGTGAGTTGCTACGAGCTAAGAAGCCTGCTTCAGAATCAGCTTTTCAGTCGTCCGGTGAAACGAAGGCAGTTCACATTCACCCGACCGATCCAAACGCTGCTCCGACTCACATCTCAACGACGGTCGACTCCAAATAGGAAGAAGCGCTCATCCAGTTCCTCCGTGAGAACTGGGACATCTTCGCATGGAAGCCTGCTGACATGCCTGGAGTTCCCAGGGGGCTAGCTGAGCACCGTCTATGAGTCGACCCAAAATTTAAACATGTGAAAGAACCTCTTCGACGGTCCGCCATCCAGAAGAGGAAGGCCATTGGCGAGGAGGTGGCTCGGCTCTTAGCAGCGGAGTTCATCCGAGAAATTTACCACTCCAAGTGGCTCGCCGATGTTGTCATGGTCCCCAAGAAGGACAAGTCACTTCGCATGTGCATTGATTTCAAGCATATCAATCGGGCCTGCCCGAAAGATCATTTTCCTCTCCCCCGCATCAACCAGATAGTCGAATCGACTGCGGGATGTGAGCGTTTGTCTTTTCTAGACGCCTATTCCGGGTACCATCAGATCCGTCTGTACGGGCCCGACGAGATCAAAACAGCTTTCATCACTCCATTCGGGTGCTTCTGTTATGTCACCATGCCGTTCGGCCTCAAGAATGCCGGAGCCATGTTCATGAGGATGATTCAGAAGTGTTTGCTCACTCAAATCAGTCGGAATGTGGAGGCATACATGGATGATATTGTGGTCAAGTCACGGAAGGGTTCCGACCTGCTGACTGGCCTTGCTGAAACCTTTGCCAACCTCAGGAGGTATGATATCAAGCTCAATCCGTCAAAGTGCACATTCGGAGTTCCAGGTGGGAAGTTACTCAGTTTTCTCGTTTCCGAACGGGGAATCGACGCCAATCCTGAAGAAATTGGTACTATAGTCCGGATGAAACGTCCTGTGCGTGTGCATGACGTCTAGAAGCTTACAGGATGCTTGGCCGCTTTAAGTCGATTCATCTCTCGCCTCGGTGAAAAGGCATTGCCTCTTTACCGACTGATGAAGAAGTCTGACAAGTTCGAGTGGACTCCAGAAGCTGATGCAGCATTTATAGAGCTCAAAGCTCTGCTCTCCACCCAGCCGGTGCTTGCTGCCCCAATCAGCAAGGAGCCTTTGCTGATTTACATTGCAGCCACAGGACAAGTTGTCAGTACAGTACTTACGGTCGAGCGGGAAGAAGAAGGAAAGGCCTTCAAAGTTCAGCGACCAGTATATTATGTTTCTGAAGTTTTGACTCCTTCAAAGCAAAGATATCCTCATTACCAGAAGCTTGTATATGGGATTTATATGACCACAAAGAAGGTTGCACATTACTTCTCTGATCATTCCATTACAGTCGTCAGTGACGCTCCACTATCAGAGATTTTGCACAACAGAGATGCAACTGGTCGAGTGGCCAAATGGGCGATTGAACTTCTTCCCCTAGATATCAAGTTTGAGGCAAAGAAAGCTATCAAGTCCCAAGTAATTGCAGATTTCGTCGCCGAGTGGATCGAACAGCAACTTCCGACCCAAGTTCACTCGGAGCACTGGACCATGTTCTTCGATGGATCTAAGATGTTGAATGGTTCCGGTGCTGGGGTAGTATTGGTTTCCCCCCGAGGAGATAAGCTCAGATATGTTCTCCAGATTCACTTCGATTCCTCCAATAACGAAGCAGAATATGAAGCACTTTTGTATGGGTTGCGCATGGCCATTTCACTCGGCGTCCGTCGCCTCATGGTCTATGGCGACTCAGATTTGGTGGTTAATCAGGTGATGAAAGAGTGGGACGTCAGAAGTCCAGTTATGACTGGTTATTGCAATGCAGTGAGAAAGTTAGAGAAGAAATTCGAGGGGTTAGAGCTTCATCACATCCCCCGACTGAAAAATCAAGCGGCTGATGATTTGGCAAAGATAGGCTCCAAGAGAGAAGCCATCCCCGGCAATGTGTTTTTGGAACACATCCACTCGCCATCAGTCCAAGAAGATCCTTTTATAGATGAAGCCCCGCAGCCAAAGAGTGCCACAGATCCGACTGAAGTTGAAATTCCGGCAGTGGTCGCATGGAAGTTTTGGCAATCACCCCCGACTGGACGATACCATACATCGTGTATATCCTAAGAAAGGAACTCCCGGAGGACGAAGAAGAGGCTCGACAGATCGTCCGTCGATCCAAGGCCTTTACAGTCATAAAGGGACAGTTGTATAGAGAAAGCGCGACTGGAGTCGGTCAGAAGTGTATAACACCAGAAGAAGGTCAGATAATCCTTGATGATATCCACTCGGGGACCTGTGGTCATCATGCGTCCTCTCGAACCATTGTGGATAAAGCATACCGAGCGGGATTTTACTGGCCAAGAGCGAATGAAATGGCAAAAGAGATAGTCGACAAGTGTGAAGGGTGCCAGTTCTACTCCAACATGTCGCACAAGCCTGCATCAGCCCTGAAGACCATTCCACTCATCTGGCCCTTCGCTGTTTGGGGATTGGACATGGTTGGCCCATTGAGAACAGGCAGGAGCGGTTTCACACATGTGCTTGCGGCAGTCGAAAGGTTTACCAAATGGATTGAAGCTAAGCCTATCAAGAATCTTGATGCTTGCACTGCTATCAGTTTCGTCAAAGAGTTAACATTCAGATATGGAGTCCCGCATAGCATCATCACCGACAATGGGTCAAACTTTGATTCAGACAAGTTCAGAGCTTTTTGCGCCTCTCAAGGCACACGAGTCGACTACGCATCGGTCACCCACCCCCAGTCGAATGGACAAGCAGAAAGGGCAAATGGTCTGATTCTCAAAGGACTAAAGCCTCGGCTGATGCGTGATCTCAAGCACGCAGCAGGCGCTTGGGTCGACGAGCTTCCGTTAATTCTGTGGGGATTGAGGACCACCCCGAATCGGTCGACTGGAAGAACTCCGTTCTTTCTGGTTTACGGAGCGGAAGCAGTCCTGCCAAGTGATCTACTTCACAATGCACCCCGAGTCGAGCTTTATACCGAAGATGAAGCAGAACAAGCCCGGCAAGACGTAGTCGACCTCCTGGAAGAAGAAAGAGAAATGGATATGATCCGATCAACCATTTATCAGCAAGACTTGCGTCGATTCCATGCTAGGAATGTGAAGAGTCGAGCCTTCCAAGAAGGAGATTTGGTCCTCCGAGACACAAGCTCGCTCCTACTTGGGAAGGTCCCTTCATCATCACCAGAGTCCTCCACAGTGGAGCGTATCACCTTTACAATGTCGATCGCCAGATCGATGAGCCACGAGCTTGGAATGCAGAACTGCTCCGCCCCTTTTACACTTGAATTCTCACTTGGATGAGATGTAATAAGAAAAACTTCTGTAGTCTATTTATCAAAGACAAGAGTGTTACAAATTTTCCTATAATTGTTGTCGCTTTTGTTTGCGTGTGAAATCCCCCAGTGGGTGGCTTAGCTGCGAATCCATTTCGCCTAAGTTTGTAAAAAAAATCCTACCGAGTGGTGAGCCAGACTCCCACTCGGAGGCTTAGCTGCAGCCCAGTGCTTGCCTAAGTGTTTAAAAATCCTACCGAGTGGTGAGCTAGACTCCCACTCGAAGGCTTAGCTGCAGCCCAGTGCTTGCCTAAGTGTTTAAAAATCCTACCGAGTGGCGAGCCAGACTCCCACTCGGAGGCTTAGCTGCAGCCCAGTGCTCGCCTAAGTGTTTAAAAATCCAACCGAGTGGTGAGCCAGACACCCACTCGGAGGCTTAGCCGCAGCCCAGTGCTCGCCTAAGTGTTTAAAAATCCTACCGAGTGGCGAGCCAGACTCCCACTCGGAAGCTTAGCTGCAGCCCAGTGCTTGCCTAAGTGTTTAAAAATCCTACCGAGTGGTGAGCCAGACTCCCACTCGGAGGCTTAGCTGCAGCCCAGTGCTCGCCTAAGTGTTTAAAAATCCTACCGAGTGGTGAGCCAGACTCCCACTCGGAGGCTTAGCTGCAGCCCAGTGCTCGCCTAAGTGTTTAAAAATCCTACCGAGTGGCGAGCCAGACTCCCACTCGGAGGCTTAGCTGCAGCCCAGTGCTCGCCTAAGTGTTTAAAAATCCTACCGAGTGGTGAGCCAGACTCCCACTCAGAGGCTTAGCTGCAGCCCAGTGCTCGCCTAAGTGTTTAAAAATCCTACCGAGTGGTGAGCCAGACTCCCACTCGGAGGCTTAGCTGCAGCCCAGTGCTCGCCTAAGTGTTTAAAAATCCTACCGGGTGGTGAGACAGACTCCCACTCGGAGGCTTAGCTGCAGCCCAGTGCTCGCCTAAGTGTTTAAAAATCCTACCGAGTGGAGAGCAAACCTCCCACTCGGAGGCTTGGCTGCAGCCCAGTGCTCGCCTAAGTGTTTAAAAATCCTACCGAGTGGAGAGCAAACCTCCCACTCGGAGGCTTGGCTGCAGCCCAGTGCTCGCCTAAGTGTTTAAAAATCCTACCGAGTGGTGAGCCAGACTCCCACTCGAAGGCTTAGCTGCAGCCCAGTGCTCGCCTAAGCGTTTAAAAATCCTACCCAGTGGAGAGCAAACCTCCCACTCGGAGGCTTAGCTGCAGCCCAGTGCTCGCCTAAGTATTTAAAAATCCTACCGAATGGTGAGCAGACCTCCCACTCGGGGGCTTAGCTGCAGTCCAGTACTCGCCTAAGTTTGAAAAAATCCTACCGAGTGGAGAGCAGACCTCCCACTTGGGGGCTTAGCTGCAGTCCAGTACTCGCCTAAGTTTGAAAAAATCCTACCGAGTGGAGAGCAGACCTACCACTCAGGGGCTTAGCTGCAGTCCAGTACTCGCCTAAGTTTGAAAAAAATCCTACCGAGTGGAGAGCAGACCTCCCACTCGGGGGCTTAGCTGCAGTCCAGTACTCGCCTAAGTTTGAAAAAATCCTACCGAGTGGAGAGCAGACCTCCCACTCGGGGGCTTAGCTGCAGTCCAGTACTCGCCTAAGTTTTTAAAATCCTACCGAGTGGAGAGCAGACCTTCCACTCGGAGGCTTAGCTGCAGCCCAGTGCTCGTAAGTACGGAACACATCCCAATCCGCAAGGACGACGAGGTGCAAATCGACTGCTACCTTCTCCTTCGGAGCTGCACCACAAATACAAAGTTATTTCGAGTGAAGAACAAGTTCCACTCGACAGATAATTCATGAAGATATTCAACGATAAATCAAGTTCAGATAAGATCCAAAGGTCCTAGACCGCAGATCAAAGTACTCGAGCCTCCAGCTCGACAGAGTTTAACGGTTACAAAATCCACTCAGCATTCCGAGGCAAAGTTAAAGTGAAGCATAAAAGTTTTTATTCCTCAGGCGGAGGACTGGAAGGGGCGACGAACTCGTCCAAGTCGATCCCGTCTGCAATGCGAGTGGCAGCAGCAATGAAAGTCTCCATGAAGTCTTGAAAGTTGTGCTTCCTGGTATTGGCAACTTGGATGGCGGCCAACTTTTCTTCTCGCGCCTCCTTGCAGTGGACGTGGACCAGAGACAGAGCGACGTCAGCGCCACATCTAGCAGAAGATTTCTTCCATTCCGCCACTCGACCTGGGACTTCATTCAGTCGAGTCATCAGGGACTCGAGGTCATTCTGAAGCATCGTCCTAGGCCAGAGCGACGTGTCGATCCGCGACATCGCAACCTTCAACCGAGCAAGATAGTCAACAACGCCGGCAACACGAGATTCCAGTCGGAGCACGTTCATAGCAGCCTCGTCCTTCACTGGAGAATTGATGGGGTCCAAGTCTGTCTCCACTCGACTAGTCTCCTCTTCGAAGTTCTGGCAGAATTCTGTAAACACAATTCAAGGATAAGTCAGTGGCTCTACGCAGGTTTGGTAACTGCAAGTCAGTCGGGCCGGAGTAATTACCCTCGAGCATGACGAACAGCTTCTTGGCGAGTCCACCGAGATAAGCCTCCAGATCGTTCCTCTTCCCCGCCAGTTCACTTGCCTTGTCATTCAGAGCTATATTGCCATTCTTCAGACGGCTGACCTCTCGATTAGCCGCGTCGAGAGCAGTTTTCAGCCTGGAGTTTTCCTTTTCAAGAGTACCGACTGAAGCCAGTTTTTCTTTAGCAAGCTTTGTTTTGTTCAGGGCCTCCTTCTGCGCTTCGGCAAGGTCTTGATCCTTCTTCTTCAGAGCCTCCTCCATTTTGTCTGCGAAACAGCAAGTGAGATCAACATCGAGGACGGCCAGAAAGAAAGGACAGTCGACAAAAGCTCACCAGCCATACCTTTTGCTTCGTCCCTCGCCTTCTGCAAGTTCTCCTGAGCAAGCTTCAAGGCAAGGTTCAGCTGGATCTGTTTGTTCTCCAACTCAGTGTAGCGAGCCACAAGTTCGCAGGATTTCTGCAAAAAATCAGTCGACAGACATCCAAGATAAGTTGCTTCCGAGTAACCAAGAGACAATGATGGCGTTTCTAAGACTACAGCCGAATCAAAAACATTCGACAGTAGTCCCGGGGACTACACCCAGTGGGTGCACTCAGCGTGCCCCCACTGGTTCGACCAAAAAAAATCGACTGCCCGCAGTCGATCGTGTATAGTTCCATTCGACATGGCCTGACCAGACCGAGTGAAGAAGTTCAGCTAAAGCAACACAATATAAAGACTACAGTCGACTGCCAGCAGTCCACCGTAGTCTCGGGGACTACACCCAGTGGGTGCACTTAGCATGCCCCCACTCGTCAAAAAGATTAATAGACACACCCAGTGGGTGTACAGATATAAAGATCTTCGGAAAAGAGATTCTTCAGATAGCATATCCTAACAGAACAAGCGATGAATCGACTGACCTGGACGTTGCTCTGAAGAGTTGAACTCGCGTCATAAGCTGCTTGGCTGGCTTCCCGAACCACCTTGACTTGCTCCATCATGATCCCCGCCTGGCGTATAGCCTCTTTAGCGGCACCCACTTGGTCCTTAGGGACGTGGTGTGTGGCAAAAAGCGAAGGCGGATTTGCAGTCGACGTCGAAGGCTGGACACTCGTCAGAGGTTCAGCGAAGGTCACAGAAGCCCGAGTGGTATCACCACCCTCCCGGACTGCGGCCTCAGGCGCCGGAGTAGTTTGTGGGGTCTTGCCAGCCGGCGCCCTCCTGTTCCTTCGCGCCCTCAGCGGCACTTCGTCATCATCATCAGGGAGGTCAATGACATGAGGAGGAGCTACAAGAAAAATCCAATCGACCGGAATTATAAGAAATTGTCAGTCGACTAAAAGCAGAGCATCAGTAATCGTACCGGGGTTGGAGGTAACAGCGTCTTCCATCTCTTGATCATCATCCTTGGCGGAGATCTCCGAGGTGGCAGCACTGCAAATTTCAAAAGTCGGTCAGCTTATTCAATGAGTCGACCAAGAGTCCGTCACGTTCGACAAAGGAAAACAAATTCTACTATTACCCAGAAATGGTGGGGACAGTCATCTTCATCTTGGGCAGAGCCTTGGGCGGCTTGGACGGCGTCGCGCATGGGTGCTTGGGAGCTTTTTCTGTCGGCGCTGGAGATGAGGTCCGAGGGCGCTTCGACGACTGCCCAACAGGGACAGTCGCCTTACCACGTTCCCACGCAGGGTCGTGTGTAAGCTTGGATCGCCGTTCCGAGCGGGGAGGTTCGACTTCTTCCTCCTCCTCTTCACTGGAGTCGTCGTCGTCATCCCCCTCTCCTTCGCCGTCAGATTCCCACTCTTCTCTCTCATCTCCACTTTTGCCTCCGCTCGCCTCTCCTTCCTCGGCCTGCTCCTGTGCTCCATTGGGTGTCGAGTACATCTCAGTAGTGGCCTAGAGGACAACAAACAAGACAAAAGTCAATCGACTGATCTAAAGAGAACAAATAAAGAAAGCAAGATCACAGTCGGAAACGCAAGGTCAGACCTTGTCCACTTCGTACGTTTGGTCGAGTGGAGGAATCCTCCTGGCACCTCGGGGGTTGTCCTTGTTCCCTGTGATACTCGACAGCCACCCTTCCAACATCTCGTCAGTGACCTCCTCTGGGTGAATCCGAGTGGTGTCTTCGAGACCCGAGTACAGCCACATCGGGTGGTCACGAGCCTGAAGCGGTTGGATGCGCCTGCGAAGGAAGACTTCCAATAAGTCCATGCCACTCACACCCTCGCGGACAAGCTGAACCACTCGACCGACCAGCACCTTGACTTGCGCCTTTTCCTCCGGCGTCACTTTCAGAGAGGCAGGTTTTTGTGCTCGATTTAGAGAAAAGGGGGGAGCCCAGTCGACTGTCCTGGGGTCACCTGGTCTTTATAGTAAAACCAAGTCGACTGCCACCCACGGACTGACTCGGGAAAAGTGATAGACGGAAAGGAACTTTTTCCCCTCATCTGTATCGCCAGGCCCCCGCACAGCTGGATCACCTGCGTCCGTTCGTCACTCGACTTGGCCTTCTTGACCGACTGAGAGCGGCAAGTGAAGATGTGCTTGAAGAGTCCCCAATGGGGGCGGCAACCCAAGAAGTTTTCACACAAGGAAACGAAAGTAGCAAGATACACAATAGAATTGGGAGTAAAGTGATGGAGTTGCGCTTCGAAGAAGTTCAAGAAGCTCCGGAAAAAAGGATGAGGAGGCAGAGAGAATCCACGATCGATATGGGTGGTGAGGAGGACGCACTCACCATCAAGAGGCTGGGGTTCGACTTCTTTCCCCGGGAGGCGCGCAGATTCATGGGGAATGAATCCCCCCTCGACCAGGTCATCGAGATCATCCTGCCGAATCACCGACGGCATCCAGTCGCCCTGGATCCAATCCTTGGGCAGAGCAGTCCTCGAGGAAGATCCGCCCCGAGCGGACTTCTTCCCCTTCCCCTGCACCGCCACCTTCTTCGCGCGCTCCAGAGCCGACATCTTCTCCTTCACCATCGTCGCCGGCGAAGCTCGAACAGACCTACGGCGCCAAGGTGAGAGCGGAGGTGGCGGAGGATCTTGTGAAGGAAGGGGGAAAAGTGAAGGCGGGGGGTCCTGAGCCGGCAGCTTATAAGAGGTCGCTTCCGAGTGGCTGACTAGTAGGCCCAAGCAATCCCGTCAAATCCCGCAACAGGCGCGTGCGCGGTACGTGGCGAAAAGGGTGGCGCGGGGATCGAGGAGCTTCCGTCCTATCCCATCCGATTACTGCGGCCGCCCCCGTCCCGCGCGCTTCCCGAAATTCAAATCCCGCAAAATCCATGGGCCGCAGAACAACTCGTCAAACAGAAGATCCCTTTCACACCGTCACAAGTAAAGAAATTCACTCGACAAGAGGCCAAGAATGGATCAAGGCGACTGAAAGAAGTTGACGACGTCATCCGTGACAATTGATCCAAAACAAGACGTTTATATAACATGAAGAACCAGTCGGAAAGATCCCCAACTCCTTCCCCACTCGAACCTCGATCCATTCGGGGGCTAATGATGAAGCTATGTACCTAGGGTAGGGGCATGGACCTGTCCTAAGTACCCTACCCAAGGACATCCCTAGAAGAAGTCACCTTTCAATCGACTTGGAGGTATCCCACTCGACGGATTCGAGACACTCGACCACGAAGCAATCACTCGACCAAGATCCAACCACTCGACTGCCAGGAGATCTAAAGTCACCCTGCACGCAAACGATCGGTCATTAAGTAGCTTTTATGGTCATCATGGCACTTTATTAGGGGCGTTACCAGTAACCCACAGTCTTAATGTACTTTAAACCCTGCATTACTGAGGGCTGGAGGGGCCTGGTGAACTCTATATAAGCCACCCCCCTCCTCAGTATCAAGGGTTCGCACCCCTGTTATTCATACACACATAATTCAGTCGACTGCCTCCGGGCACCGAGACGTAGGGCTGTTACTTCCTCCGAGAAGGGCCTGAACTCGTAATCCTCGTGTGCTTACAACTCCTCCATAACTAAGATCTAGCCTCTCCATACATACCCCCCTACATCACTGTCAGAGTTAGAACCACGACAGTAGCCGCCGTGATCAACGGAGTTGCCGCGACCCTTGCCGCAGTAGTTGCCCTTGCCCCGGTTGGTGGTGTTGTTGTTGCCGTTCTTGTCCCGGGCGACGTAGTTGATGGAGGAGCCGCCGGATTGAAGATGAAGGCGAGCGATGTTGTATTCGCGTCAGCGTTTGAAGGCGGTGGCATGGGAATAAAATTCCCCAAGAGACATGCCGTCAAGACCGGTTGTGGCAGCGGTGATGAGCGGCTCGTCGCTGTCGAGGCCGGTGATGACAGCGGTGATGATGTCCTCATCATGCATGGCGCGGCCGATGGCAGCAAGCTGATCGGCGTTGGCGCGGATCTTGGCGAAGTAGTCCGCCATGGAGAGATTACCCTTCCGTAAGGCCGCCATGTCTAGTTTGATCTCGACGATACTAGAACGGTAATGAATGTTGTACATCTCCATGACATGCGCCCAGATGGCAGGAGAAGTGTCAAACAGATGCACCTGCTGCAGGACTTCATCGGAGAGAGAGGCAAGGACATAGCTGAGGATGATCTGGTGCTGGCGGTACCAGTTGGCATACTCCGGATTGGGAGCGTGCACCCCCTTGTCATCAGGGTCCAGGAGCTTTGCAGGGGCTGGAAGGGTGCCGTCGACGTAGCTCGTAGCTCCGGCGATGCACAGGGGAGGAAGAACCTGAGCCCTCCATAGAAGGAAGTTGGCAGTGGTGAGCTTGGCGGTGATGAGGCTAGATGAGGGAGGAGGGACGACAGAGGCAGGCGGCCCGTCGAAGGAGGCGGGCAGGGAACGGGTGGTCAGGGCGGCGGAGGAGGAAGCGGAGGTAGTAGGAGATCCCATTGTGTGATTACGCATGATGGCCTGATACCATGTGAAACGAGAGAAAGAGAGATTGTATCGGCACAACCAATACGGTGGCCTTGGGATGTTTATATATGGGTGCAGCTAGGGCATAGATTATAGAAGTTATTACAGGAGATAAGTACAAATACTAACAGCCTCCTAGATCACAACACTATACAGTTTAACACCTTAACTAAGATAATCCTGACTTTACTGAACATGAATCATACTTATGCTTCTCTGCCAAATATCTTCACTACAATACCTTAACTCAGATAATCCTGACTTTACTGAACATGAACCATACTTATGCTTCTCTGCCAAATATCTTCACTTTTATGTGATGCACATGGAAATCCAGGAATGATTTTCTTTTCCAAAGAAAGAATGGATCTCCTTACCAAATCTTCATTCATGCACAGGCTCTAATCAACAATCTTGAACTTTGTCCGCAAGGCTCTACAATTAAATCTGAGAGATTGTTTGAAGGGGTTGTGATTTTTATAGATGCATCTTGAAAATGCAAGACAATCCCTGGACCGGAAGAACAAGAAGCTACAGGAAAAGAGATCCACATCCGAGATAACTCTAATGAAAGAAAGTGGCACATCATGATCCAGGCTTCGAGTTTACAAGAATCCTCGGTGTTTCAAGCGGAAGCAAAAGCTCTCCTCATGACGGCAAAACTTGCACAACTTCTGCACATCAACATGCCACTGTTCTTGACGGGCAACCATGTTCTAGCCAAAACAACAGTAGTAAGAAGTCTTGATCATCCTCTCCTCCACTGGAATGTCGGGGCTTATCTAGATGGTTACTTTGGAGCCATTTCATGCTCTTCACAGTAGGTTTCCCATATCCCAAGAGATCCCAATCAAGTGGCTCACAATTGTACAGAACAGGTGCTTAGGCGTAGCCTAAATCAACCTATCGACACATGTTCAAGTTCAGATCACTCTACACGTTAATGCCCTGTAATGTCTACTCTACAACATGTACATATCCACAACTTTGTGCGCGATAGTGGAAAATGTCTTACCTCTCTCGAGGGACGTGGTTCATGTTATATAGGAGGGGGCGCGACCACCCTATGATCGTTATAGAGAGATCGTTACAGAGAGATTTTCCAGGAGAGTTTACTTGGGACAGAGGAGATAGGGATAGTTACAATTGTGAGATATTTGAACTGCTTAACAACCGAATCTACCTCTATCTATACTATGTGAATACCTCCTAGTTAGATCACCTGACGTGACATGCATCATGTTTAACATCCTCCCTTAATCACAACTTCATCAAGTTGAGATTATGCTTGAAGTCTTCAAAACTTCTTGTAGGCAAAGGCTTTGTGAATCCATCTGCAAGTTGGTCTTTGGAATGCACAAAGCGAATGTCAAGTTGTTTCTGAGCAACTCTTTCTCTGACAAAATGAAAGTCTATCTCTATATGCTTTGTCCTGGCATGGAACACTGGATTTGCAGAGAGATACGTAGCACCAAGGTTGTCACACCATAAGCAGGGAGCTTGTTTACTTTGTACACCAAGTTCCTTCAGCATGGACTGAACCCATATTATCTCAGCTGTGGCATTTGCCAATGCCTTGTATTCTACCTCTGTGCTTGACCTGGATACGGTAGCCTGTTTATGTGCACACCATGATATCAAATTTGGTCCAAAGAATACTGCAAAACCACCAGTAGAGCACCTGTCATCAAGATAACCTGCCCAATCAGAGTCAGAGAATGAACTGACAAGAGTAAAGGGTGATTTGTTGAAGTTCAGTCCTAAGTTCAGAGTGTGCTTCACGTATTGAACTATACGTTTTGCAGCTGTCAAATGAACATTGGTAGGTGCATGAAGAAACTGGCAGACTTTGTTAACAGCAAAGGATATATTAGGTCTGGTAAGTGTGAGATACTGAAGAGCTCCTACCAGACTTCTGTATTTGGTGTTGTCCTCTTGATTCAAGAGCTCACCTTCTGCAAGAGATAATTTTTCCGAGCTGGATAACGGAGTAGATGAGGGTTTACATCCTTGTAACCCAGCCTTCTTAACCAAATCAGTTGCATACTTTTCTTGAGAGAGGATAAGTCCATCTTTGTGTTGCTTCACCTCAATCCCAAGAAAGTAATGCAAGTCACCAAGATCCTTTAGAGCAAAGTCTGCACTCAAATCCTTAAGAAGTCCTCTGATTGTTTCATCAGATGAGCTAGTTACAATAATATCATCAACATATATGAGAACAAATATGCATGTGTTGGACTTGTTGTAGATGAACAATGATGTGTCAGACTTAGATGGAACGAAACCAAGTGCTTGCGTTTTCTGACAGAGGCGAGCATACCATGCCCTTGGAGCCTGCTTTAACCCATATATTGCTTTATCAAGATTGCACACATAACAAGGAGCATTCTTACTCTCAAACCCGGGAGGTTGTTTCATGTACACTTCCGCTTCTAGAACACCATGGAGAAACGCGTTCTGAACATCAAGCTGTGTGAGGCTCCATCCTCTGGAAATAGCAATAGACAGGACAAGACGAATGGTGGCAGCCTTTACCACTGGACTGAAGGCGTCCTCATAGTCTATCCATATCTCTGTTTAAAACCTTTTGCTACCAGCCTAGCCTTATAACAATCAATGGTTCCATCAGCTTTTCTTTTAATCCTGAAAACCCACTTGCAATCAATCAAATTTTTACCTTGTTGTGGGGGAACCAAGTGCCATGTTTTGTTTCTCTTCAATGCCATGTACTCTTCATTCATAGCTTTCTTCCACCTCTCATCACACAATGCTGCTTCAAGAGTGTTAGGTTCATCCGGTTCACCTATGGAACAAACCATACCATACTTGGTTATATGCTTGTAGTTGACAGGTTGAATTACCCCTTGTTGCAGACGTGTGCGGCGTGGCTACTGAGCAATCATCTCTGTTGGCATAGAAGATCCAGCAGATCTCAAATCATTCGCAGCACCGGACTCCGAGGAGGATCCTGATCCAGCAGCGCCACCCAGCAACATCGGATTTTCTGCGGCTGAAGAGTGAAGTGGGGCGCCTGGAGTAGCCGCAGAAGATCCCAGAGTGCGGGCGTGCGACTCATCATCGCGTGATGATGGCGCATTCACTCGGGTTTCCACGCCGGTCGGACCGGTGCCAAGTCCCGCGCCCTCCCTGGACCGCGTGTCTTCGCGCTGCTTGTACATCACAGGTTGGGTGGCGTACCGTGCACCTCCTGGGCCACCTGGAGCCTGCCAGGTGGCAAGTGGCGATTGGCTCGGGACGGGAGATCTGGCGCAGCAAGCCAACGAAGCCCGTGTGTCACCCGCGGAACCGGCGTTGCGCGAATCTGGGGAGGCTGCTGCGCGCTCGCCTGCGCCTGCCTCGTCAGGGGCGGCAATCCCAAGGTGGATCTGATCCACTGCACCTGGGCGGATCCCGAGGAGGATCTGTCTCCTCCAGTGGAACACATGAAATATGGCCCATCCGGATTATTTTCAGCAGCATTTTTCTCGCGATTTTCTCCTGTTTCATCAACACAAAACTCATGCAGATCATTAGATGAGTTAGTCAACAATTGATCATCAATATTTTGTCCCCCTTGATCAAAACTAGTAAGATGAGGAGGCAAAAGGAGGATTTCTTTTCGAAGAAGTGCGCCAGCATTAGGGTGGAGATCAGCGAACGGAAATTTTGTTTCATCAAATACAATGTCACGTGAGATGTAAACACGACCAGTGGCATCTAGACACTTGACGCCCTTATGCTGAGCACTATACCCTAGGAAGACACACTGTTTTCATCGAAACATGAGTTTGCGATTGTTGTAAGGACAGAGAGTTGGCCAACATGCACACCCAAAGACACGAAGAGATTTATAGTCAGATTTGGTGTGAAGAAGGCGTTCTACCAGAGTTTCATTATTAATGACACGACTGGGTAGCATGTTGATAATGTGAACGGCCGTGAGGAATGCTTCATCCCAAAACTTGAGAGGCATGGAGGCTCCTGCCAAAAGAGTAAGGCCGACCTCAACAATGTGTCTATGCTTACGTTCAGCTGAACTGTTTTGCTGGTGAGCATGTGGGCATGATACGTGGTGAGAGATGCCAAGATTTTGGAAGAAGGAGTTCAACTTTTCATACTCCCCTCCCCAATCTGATTGAACAGCAATGATTTTGCTGTCAAACTTGCGTTCAACAAGAGCTTGAAAATTTTGGAAAACTTGAAACACATCTGATCTTCTTTTCAGAAGATAGATCCAAGAGAATTTACTGTAATCATCAATGAAACTCACATAATAAGTATGTCTACCAACAGAGTTGGGGGCTGGACCCCAAACATCAGAAATAATGAGTTGTAAAGGTTTGGTAGAAACACTAGTAGAAATAGGATATGGCAATTGATGAATTTTAGCTCGTTGACATGAATCACAAATAGTTTCAACATGACACTCACCAACAAACGGGAGCTTATTTTTCCTAAGGAACTTTTCAACTAAAGAAAAAGAAGCATGTCCTAAACGATCGTGCCATCGTGTGGATGTAAGCTTGATAGCACCACAAGCTTGTTTATTGAATCTTCTAAACTCCGGAATCAACGGGTAGAGCCCTCGAACACATCTACCTTGATAGAGAATTTCCCTCATTGCCTGATCCTTGATAAAAAAGAAATAAGGGTGAAACTCGAGAAAAACATGATTATCAATGGCAATTCGATGAACAGAAAGAAGATTTTTATGTGCACTAGGGACATGCAAAATTTTCTTAAGATGAAGTTTACGTCTAGGGGTACGAAATATTGAGTGACCAAAGTGACATATACTTATACCTTCTCTGCTAGCAGTATGGATTTGATCCTCGCCGCGGTATTTCTCCTTCATGGTTACCTTCTCGAGCTCATTGGTGATGTGGTTTGTGACCCCACTATCGACGTACCAATTTGTATCAACGCCATAGTGTTGGAAATATGCCCTAGAGGCAATAATAAATTGGTTATTATTATATTTCCTTGTTCATGATAATCGTTTATTATCCATGCTAGAATTGTATTGATAGGAAACTCAGATACATGTGTGGATACATAGACAACACCATGTCCCTAGTAAGCCTCTAGTTGACTAGCTCGTTGATCAATAAGATGGTTACGGTTTCCTGACCATGGACATTGGATGTCATTGATAACGGGATCACATCATTAGGAGAATGATGTGATGGACAAGACCCAATCCTAAGCCTAGCACAAGATCGTGTAGTTCGTTTGCTAAAGCTTTTCTAATGTCAAGTATCATTTCCTTAGACCATGAGATTGTGCAACTCCCGGATACCGTAGGAGTGCTTTGGGTGTGCCAAATGTCACAACGTAACTAGGTGGCTATAAAGGTACACTACAGGTGTCTCCGAAAGTGTCTGTTGGGTTGGCACGAATCGAGACTGGGATTTGTCACTCCGTGTAACGGAGAGGTATCTCTGGGCCCACTCGGTAGGACATCATCATAATGTGCACAATGTGACCAAGGTGTTGATCACGGGATGATGTGTTACGGAACGAGTAAAGAGACTTGCCGGTAATGAGATTGAACAAGGTATCGGATACCGACGATCGAATCTCGGGCAAGTACAATACCGCTGCACAAAGGGAATTGTATACGGGATTGATTGAATCCTCGACATCGTGGTTCATCCGATGAGATCATCGTGGAACATGTGGGAGCCAACATGGGTATCCAGATCCCGTTGTTGGTTATTGGCCGTAGAGTTGTCTCGGTCATGTCTGCATGGTTCCCGAACCCGTAGGGTCTACACACTTAAGGTTCGGTGACGCTAGAGTTGTTATGGGAAATAGTATGTGGTTACCGAAGGTTGTTCGGAGTCCCGGATGAGATCCCGGACATGACGAGGAGCTCCGAAATGGTCCGGAGGTGAAGATCGGTATATTGGACGAAGGGTATTGGAGTCTGGATTGTTCCGGGGGTACCAGGTGATGACCAGTGTGTCCGAAAGGGGTTTCGGAGGCCTCGGCAAGCGTTGGGGGGCCTTATGGGCCAAGAGGAGAGGGCACATCAGCCCACTAAGGGGCTGAGCGCCCCTCCCACCCCATCTCACGTAACCAGGAGAGGTGGGGGCGCCATCCCTAGGGCAGCCGCCCCTCCCGGCTTGGGGGGCAAGTTTCCTAGGGGGTGGGGGCGCCCAAACCCATCTAGGGTTTCCCCTGTGGCCGCCGCCCCTCCCCTAGGGAACCCTAGGGCGCCTCCCCCTCCTCCCTTCCCCCTATATATAGTGAGGGAGAGAGAGGGCAGCCGCACCCTTCCCCTGGCGCAGCCCTCTTCCTCCTCCAACACCTCATCCTCCTCCGTAGTGCTTGGCGAAGCCCTGCCGGAGAACCACGAGCTCCATCACCACCACGCCGTCGTGCTGTCGGAGTTTTCCCTCAACTTCTCCTCTCACCTTGCTGGATCAAGAAGGAGGAGACGTCTCCCAACCGTACGTGTGTTGAACGCGGAGGTGCCGTCCGTTCGGCGCTAGGATCATCGGTGATTTGGATCACGACGACTACGACTCCATCAACCCCGTTCACTTGAACGCTTCCGCTTAGCGATCTACAAGGGTATGTAGATGCACTCTCCTTCCCCTCGTTGCTAGATTACTCCATAGATTGATCTTGGTGATGCGTAGAAAATTTTAAATTTCTGCTACGATCCCCGACACATAGGACCCATCAGCAGCCGCAGCAACCTTGTCATCATCTTGGGAGTCATCATCATCATCCTCATACATGTACCAACAATCTTTTGCTGTGTGGCCAGGTTTCCCACAGATCTGGCACCTTGGAGTGTCGGGACGCGTCCTTTTGCCGCCGCCACGACCGCGACGACGGCCACTGCCGCCCGCGCGCTGATGAGAGGAGCCGCGGCCGCTGCCGCCGCCGCTGCCAGATCGCCCCTTGTTGCGGGGAGTGCCGCCTGAACGGGAGCCGCCGCCCCATCCACGAGACACCATGTTGGCTGAAGACTTGAAGCCGCCGCCGCCGGACCCATGGTACTGGGCCATGCGTTGGTCGAAGTTGGAGAGCATGGCGAAGAGCTCGTCGAGCGTGACGAGGGTGATACGAGCGTCGAGGGCAGACACGAGAGGTTGGTAATCCGCATCTAACCCATGGATGATGTAGGAGACAAGCTCATCATCCTGGATAGCCTTGCCCGCCGCGGCGAGCTCATCTGCATACCCCCGCATAGCAGCAAAGTAAGAAGCAACCGAGAGATTACCCTTCTGTGCGTTGATGAGGGAGGTGGGGATGTTGTTGATGCGGCTCGTCGAGTGTGACGAGAACATGGCAGCAAGCATCGTCCAGAGCGCGCTCGCCGTGGTGACCGTGGTCACCGTGACCAAGACCTCCTTTGTGAGGTTGGCCAGCAGGAAGCCAAGGACCTGCTGATCCTCCCGGACCCATATAGGGTGGAGAGGGTTGGACGATGAAGTCTCCTTGTCCACTTTGGTGGTGATCAGGAGCTTTGCAGGCTCCGGTGTGGTGCCGTCGACGTAGCCGTAGACCCCGGCGCCACGCAGTTGAGGTGTGATCTGCATGCGCCATAGCACATAGTTCGTGCGAGACAACTTCTCTGTGACCTGGCTATTGAGTTTGGGAGAGAAGGCACCGGAGGAGGAGGAAGACATGGCTAGGCTAGATGGATTCGACAAAAGCTTCAGATGGGAAAAGGAAGGCTCTGACTACCATGTGCGATAGCGGAAAACGTCTTACCTTTCTCAAGAGACGTGGTTCATGTTATATAGGAGGGGGCGCGACCACCCTACGATCGTTACAGAGAGATTTTCCAGGAGAGTTTACTTGGGAAAGAGGAGATAGGGATAGTTACAATTGTGAGATATTTGAACTGCTTAACAACCGAATCTATCTCTATCTATACTATGCGAATACCTCCTGGTTAGATCACCTGACGTGACATGCATCATGTTTAACACTTTGTACTTTTAGCTGCCTGGTGCAGTTCAGCCGAATGAAAATTTGGTGCCACTGACGCCCTAGTTTGTTAAACAAAAAAAAGAATGCTTCTTAAAATGACTATTTAACTAAACCTTTTTTGCGGGAAGATACTAGAGTGACGTCAATAGGAATGTATTTAAACGTTGAGATCCAAGCACCTAGAGTAATGATTTAGATTAGAAGGAAACTATCACTTCAAAAGCCAAGAAGAAGAAGAAGGGGGCTAGCTGCAGCCAACCCGAGTTCATGCCTCGGCTTCGACGCAAGGTGTTCGCGGAGTTTTCTTAGGAAAAAAGGCTAACGAAGATTAACCCTTTGGTTGGTCTCTTTTTTAATAAAGTGTAGAAGAAATGTTTTTTTCTTTTACATAAAAGTTTCTCGTGGGGAGGCTCTGTTTAGAGGCCGGGTAGGCAGTGGGTACGTCTCTTACTGGAGTCACGGGACGCTCTCGTCGGGTTGTCCGTCGAGCGTCTAGGTGCTCTGTACGAAGCACCGCACCGCAATCCACTCAAGCAGCTCCGTCGCTCGGCGCCGCCCGCCGCGAGCAAGAGCACGCCCCGACAAGCGACGCCTAAGCTGGCCCGCACCTCGCCGGTGGCGCGATAAGCACGGCCGCGCGACGTGGCGTCCCGCCTCCTCGCTGGCACGCAGCTCTCCTCCACGTAGCCGCGCCACGGCGCCACGTACAGCGCCGCGCGCGCTACAAATACGGTGCCTCAACCTCCAGTTCCCAGCACAGCCACACACAGAGCCAGTGACACAGAGATAGTTCAACAATGGCGACCAGAGCCAGAGTAACCATCCCTCTCCTCTTCCTCCTGGGCACAAGCCTTCTCTTCGCCGCGGCTGTTTCGGCCTCCCATGACGAGGAGGAGGACAGGCGCGGTGGGCGCTCGCTGCAGCAGTGCGTGCAGCGGTGCCAGCAGGACCGGCCGCGGTACTCTCATGCCCGGTGCGTGCAGGAGTGCCGGGACGACCAGCAGCAGCACGGAAGGCACGAGCAGGAGGAGCACGGCCGTGGCCGTGGCCGGCAAGGCGAGGGAGAGCGTGAGGAGGAGCAGGGCCGTGGCCGTGGGCGGCACGGCCAGGGAGAGCGTGAGGAGGAGCAGGGCCGTGGACGTGGGCGGCGCGGCGAGGGAGAGCGTGATGAGGAGCACGGGGATGGCCGCCGGCCGTACGTGTTCGGCCCGCGCAGCTTCCGCCGCATCATCCGGAGCGACCACGGGTTCGTCAAGGCCCTTCGCCCGTTCGACGAAGTGTCCAGGCTCCTCCGGGGCATCAGGAACTACCGTGTCGCCATCATGGAGGTGAACCCGCGCGCGTTCGTCGTGCCGGGACTCACGGACGCAGACGGCGTCGGCTACGTCGCTCAAGGTACTGTCCATCTTGTACACGCACGGTTGCATGCAGCATGCATCTGCCAGAGTGCCGATCGATGATAATTAACGTGCGCATGCATGCATGCAGGCGAGGGGGTGCTGACGGTGATCGAGAACGGCGAGAAGCGGTCCTACACCGTCAGGCAAGGCGATGTGATCGTGGCGCCGGCGGGGTCCATCATGCACCTGGCCAACACCGACGGCCGGAGGAAGCTGGTCATCGCCAAGATTCTCCACACCATCTCCCTGCCCGGCAAGTTCCAGGTAATTAAGAAGTTGATGCCGCTCGAATCCCCCATGTAGATATCCTGGCCGACAACGCACTGACTGGCTGACTGACACGTGGATACCCCATGCAGTATTTCTCGGCCAAGCCTCTCCTCGCTAGTTTGAGCAAACGCGTGCTCAGAGCGGCGTTAAAGGTACGTACCAACTTACATGCATGCACGAATTAATAGATAAATTTCTCTTGTTTCTTCACCCAATCCATTTACACAATTACATCCATGGACATGGACGTGAACGTGCAGACCTCGGATGAGCGGCTGGGTAGTCTCTTGGGCAGCCGCCAAGGCAAGGAGGAGGAGGAGAAGTCCATCTCCATCGTCCGCGCGTCAGAGGAGCAGCTCCGCGAGCTGCGTCGCGAGGCGTCCGAGAGCGGGCAGGGCCACCACTGGCCTCTCCCCCCGTTCCGCGGCGACTCGCGCGACACCTACAACCTCCTGGAGCAGCGCCCCAAGATCGCCAACCGCCATGGCCGCCTCTACGAGGCCGACGCCCGTAGCTTCCACGCCCTCGCCCAACACGACGTCCGCGTCGCCGTGGCCAACATCACGCCGGTACGTCACCACGCTTAATAATTAGGCTCCTCGTCTCGTCGACCGGCGATGGCACTTGATATCTTGATTTGTCACTCAACTGTTGCTTACACGCATGCATGTGTCGATCTGCAGGGTTCTATGACCGCGCCCTACCTGAACACCCAGTCGTTCAAGCTCGCCGTCGTGCTGGAAGGCGAGGGCGAGGTGGAGATCGTGTGCCCGCACCTCGGCCGCGACAGCGAGCGCCGCGAGCAAGAGCACGGCAAGGGCAGGTGGGGCGAGGAAGAGGAGGACGACCGGCGGCAGCAACGCCGACGCGGGTCCGGCTCCGGCTCCGAGTCCGAGTCTGAGGAGCAGCAGGATCAGCAGAGGTACGAGACGGTCCGCGCGCGGGTGTCGCGCGGCTCGGCGTTCGTGGTGCCCCCCGGCCACCCGGTGGTGGAGATCGCCTCGTCCCGCGGCAGCAGCAACCTCCAGGTGGTGTGCTTCGAGATCAACGCCGAGAGGAACGAGCGGGTGTGGCTCGCCGGGAGGAACAACGTGATCGCCAAGCTGGACGACCCCGCCCAGGAGCTCACCTTCGGCAGGCCCGCGAGGGAGGTGCAGGAGGTGTTCCGCGCCAAGGATCAGCAGGACGAGGGCTTCGTCGCCGGACCCGAGCAGCAGGAGCAGGAGCGCGGGGACCGCCGTCGTGGTGACCGCGGGCGCGGCGACGACGCCGTGGGGGCCTTCCTGAGGATGGCGACCGGCGCGCTCTGAGGCGGCAAGGCCGCTGTTGTTAAGTGAATGTGTGAGCTGGAGCCCGTGCCATTTGAGAGCTGAACTTGTATGTGTGTGTAAGTTTGTCAGTACGCGGGAGTAGCATAAATAAGTCGTGGCACGGGCTCAGTACGATGATGTAAGTTTGCCAACCTACCTACTACTGCCAAGGCATGCCCATGTCAATACATAAATAAACACAAGGGCGTTGCGCCTCTTTTTCAGTATTTTCCTGTACTTTAGTTACATGCAAATCATCTGAAAAATGAATTTTCCTCCACTTTAGTTACATGCAAATCATCTGAAAGAAGAATTTGTGTCGTGTCTCTCGGAGAAACAAAAAAATTTATTTTTTTCTTTCTCGAGAGGCATGGGTTTACTTGTAGTGAGGTATGGATTTGGTTTCGCGAGAGGCATATTCGGCTCTCTTTCGGAAAAGAGAAAAAAATATGACCTTGTTCAATTTTTCGTCAATTTTTTGTTAAGAAAGTACGTCAATGGTTTTAAAGATCTTGACGTGAGAAATCAAAAGATGAAAACGGTGTTTTAAAGATCTCGACGTTAGGAATCGAAACGGTCCAGTCCAAAATTTGACACACGGTTCAAGAGATTGAACATTTTAAATAAAAGTTTTCGGGTAGATTGAACATTTTAAATAAAATCTTTCGGGTTATGACAAGGAGCGCACATGCGCTGTGCTATTTGTGGCATTCTGAGATGCTATTTGTGGCATTCTAAGGAGCGCACATGCAGTGTGCTATTTGTGGCATTCTGAGATGTGGGAGAGAACTTTGCAAAGATTAGTTCTTAATTAGTGCCTATGGCGAGAAGTGTGTGGGGCGAAGCTATATCTCGCTTTTAGCGAGCTGCATGGGAGCATAGCCTCAAGCGCGAGATGGTTAGGGCGGCCCAGGGTCCTTAGTTTTTCTCCTCTGTTTTTTCATTCATTTTTTATATCTTCCAAAAGAATCTAATATATATATATATATATATATATATATATACTTAAAAAATTCAGAACATTGAATTTTAAAATACTAAGTTTTGTAAATTATGTTGTTACCGCAGTTTTAGGAAATGTAGATAACTTAAGAAAAACTGTCTCTTATAATGAAAAAATGTCCTGTGTTTCAGAAAAAATGTATGCGATAATTTTTTAATGTGTATACAATGTAAAAAAATGCGTGCCTAACGTAAAGTCCAAACGGTATGTAACACTCCAAAGAAAAAAAATTCTGGCAATTGAAGGAATGTCCGTGACAATTAAAATAAATGTTTACACAATTGAAAAACAATTCTCGCATAGTTCAGAAAAAGTACGTCCATTAAAAAAATGTACATGATGTCTATAACGAAGAAAACCAAAGTATAATGAAGAAAGGAATTATAACGAAGAAAAAAAGGTTGTAGGTTCTTCTTTGACGCCTGCAGCTCAACCGTTACGAGCACACAGAAGCACCTCTGAAAGAGCACATGAACGCGCCATCACATGAATGAAAAGCAAAGAAAACCGAAGAAAAAGAAGAAAACCAAGAAAAAAGAAAGCATATAATGAAGAAAAAAAGGTTGTGGGTTCTTCGTGGACGCCTACGGTTCAACCGTTATTAGCACAGAGAAGCACCTCGGAAGATTCACATGTACATGGTGTTTTTAAAAATATTCACTAGTTTCCAAAAAAATGTCCATGAAATCTCAAAATTGTTTATACAATGTAAAAGAATTTTTTGTACGGTTTGAAAAATGTTTTTGTCATTCAAAAAATGCGTAACGTATTTGTAAAATGTTACCATGTATTGGAAAAAGTGTTCAAACCATGTATTTTAAAGAAATGTATGTTACTAGCACAGAGAAGCACCTCTGAAAAAGCACATGAACGCGCCATGACATGATTGCAGACACCCAAACCAGAAGCGAGCAAGCATGGCAGGCCAGCAGATGGTCAGACATGGGTGCATTTCCCTGAGCGAGCGCATGTTGATGTTGGCATGGCACCAACATACGTACTCTGATTCAACGGATCTCAAGAAGCCGGGTAGAACACACACACACACACCAGTACAGAGTACACCACTCATCACACTAACCATCATGACCAGTGCCCCCTCCATATACCCCTCATCCATGCAGCTACGCTACCCGGACAGGGGCACGCACGCATCCACACACGGCCCCGGCCGTGGCCGGAGACCGGATGGCACATGCCAATATGCCATCATCCGTCCCTTACGTGGGTACGTACACGCATGGCGCGTCCCATCGATCTCGCCCACTCGAGCTCGATCGATTCTCCTAGCTTAGCTAGCTAGCTTCCCGCGCGCTCGATTTCGACCGGGGCATGCAGATGCCGCGGCGCTGCGCGCGCACGCGCAGCTGAGCCGAGCTGACCAAAACCATCATCCGGGCGCCTTTTGCCTGAGGCGCTCGTCAATCATGTCGCTCCGGCGTCGGCCTCGGCCACCGCCCCGAGAAGGGAGAAAAGCCGCGGTAGCTTTTTGGCTTTGCGCGCTCCTCTCCCGTCGTCATCACGAGCCGTGCCCCTGCCGGCTGCCGTGCGCGGTCACCCCCGACCCCGAGCGCCCTGCCTACACAACAGCTTACTAATTCTCTCTGACCACGGGCGGCCCCGGCGATCAGTGTCGGCACGACCGACACAGTGGTACGGAGAAACTAATAAAACTGCTATCCCTAGTAGTACTAGAAAAGGACTTGAGAGAAGACTTGCGCGCGTGGTTTGACCTTGGGACAAAGGAGCAAACAACAATACGTTGGCTTCGCTGCTGCTGACTTGCATATGCTCAGGCTGGCACACAGCGCAGTAGCATGTGTTTGGCCTGCCAAAACGCAGGACTATCAGGCTATCAGCTAGTAATCCATTCGGTTCCGTCTGTTTACTGGCATATGCATGCTACTGTACATGCAGCTATGATCTGTCACAGAATTATCGATCGACGATGGCAGAGCCGCAGAGGACGACGGTAGCGCCGGGCTGCCTGTGCACATTTTAAACGGCAGCTGTTGGGAATTCACCTTCTGCATGCAAACTCCACAAACGGTCCTGGTTAACTCTTTGCATTGTTTTCGTCTAGATAGATAGGTTAGGCCTAAGTTGAGATTCGGAGCGATCTATTCGCCCTGCACCAACATGTTGGAGATGCCTATGCATGCACCCTATGGCGACAGTGACAACGCTATCATTCATGCCACCTTTGCAAAACTGAAACGTGCATGGATATTTTCCATACGTGACAGCAACACTGATATTTTCCAACTCCCCGTACACGCATACCTTTACCACGAGTCACAGCGCGGACAAAGAACGAAGATGTAAACTGAAAAGAACTAGACAACTAGTGGTACGCTAATTGCACGTCGAGAACCACTGCTCGATCACCATCGGTCTATCTTGTTCGATCACAGTGGTAAATCTGACAACTCCATCCCACAAAGACTTTCTCGACCCTTAACGAAATCAAGTCATCAGCTGTTGTGCGCAGGCAGGACGATGTGGCCGATCGGTTTCCCGTCGATCAAACAGTGTGATGTGATAGTGGTGGTGGTGCTGCAGGGGCGCTTGTCCCTCGACACGGCGAGTTCCACGGAGTGAGCGTGATGATGGTCTCGACATGGAAGAACATGCATGCATTGCGCTCGATTTGACGCGCGTGCTGGAGCTGATGCGAGGAGATTTTTTTTCAAAACTATGACGCATTTTATAGCAAATTTGAAAACTATAGCAAAGAGTGGAGAAAAATCAAAACTAGCACCCTGTCGGCCACGCGTTGGCCGAAAAGGGTGTTTTCGGCCTCCCTTTGGCCGAAATGGACTTTTCAGCCTTGCTCGGCCGAAAAGGTGTGTACCTGGGTCGAAAAGACCTTTTTGGTCAGGTGTAGACCGAAAAGTCCTTTTTGGTCAGGAGTAGGCCGAAAAGTTCCTTGGGCCCACCTTTTCACGTTAATGGTTGACCGAAGTAACATGGCTCCACTCTTCGGCTTACGTTAGGCCAAAGCGATTTTTTTTAAAAAAAATGGTATATAAATACTATGCAACCATTGCCCATCTTAGACATTGAAAAAAAATGTTTTCGCGCAACTCTTTCCCCTCAATATTTTCCGGCCAACTCTTTCCCGTCACCCGTTTTCCGCCAACCCCTTCCCGTCATATGTTCCTGCCACCTGTTTCCCGCCAACCCCTTCTCGCCATATGCTTCCGCCAACCCTTTCCCGCCATACCACAGTATACCATTAAATAAATTCTTCATATTTAAAAAAAATCATGTTTCTCAAAATATTTTCACTTTTTTTAAATGTCTTCACAATTCAGAAAAACATTAACCGTATATCACAAAAATATTCAATGTGTCTTCAGAAAATTTTCAGCTTATACTACAAAAATGCTCAGTGTATATTTATAAATTGTTCATCACTTAAAAAATCAATAAATGTTTGGAATTCTAAAATTTTGTTCATGTGTTCAATAAATTTTCACGTTTTAAAAGTTTGTTCGTATTTCAGAAATTTCTATTTTAAATAATTATTTAAATTGCTAAAGTAAAATTGTTCACCTTTTTTGAAAATCTTGATTTTTATAAAGAAAGGGATCGGTTGTTGTACATTAGCCAGATGCTATCCTATTTGGCCGGTAACACATATACCCAGCGTGAGGTCAGGTTTTTGACTCCATCGCTTGCGCTTTTATCCCATTTTTTTAAATATGAAGAATTTATTTAATGGTATACTGTGGTATGGCGGGAAAGGGTTGGCGGAAACATATGGCGGGAAGGGGTTGGCGGAAAACCGGTGGCAGGAACATATGGCGGGAAGGGGTTGGCGGGAAACGGATGACGAAAAAGAGTTGACGGAAAAATATTGAGGGGAAAGGGTTGCGCGAAAATATATATTGCAGTGTCTAAGATGGACAATGGTTGCACAATATTTATATACCAAAATAAAAAAATCAATTCGGCCTAACGCAAGCCGAAGAGTGGAGCCATGCAACTTCGGTCAACCATTAACGTGAAAAGGTGGGCCCAAAGGACTTTTCGGCCTACTCCTGATCAAAAAGGACTTTTCGGCCTACTCCTGACAAAAAGGACTTTTCGGCCTACTCCTGACAAAAAGAACTTTTCGGTCTACTCCTGACCAAAAAGGTCTTTTCGGCCCAGGTACGCACATTTTCGGCCAAGGCAAGGCCGAAAAGTCCATTTCGTCCAAAGGGAGGCCGAAAACACCCTTCTCGGCCCACGCGTGGCCGACGGGGTGCTACTTTTGATTTTTCTTCACTCTTTGCTATAGTTTCCGAATTTGCTATAAAATACGTCATAGTTTTAAAAAAAAAATCATGCGAGGAGTCTGCTAGCTCATTAAGCAGCGTGCTGCTCATGTTCTCCAGTCACTTCCATCAAGTGATGCAGTGGAACGTGACTGGTTAAATATAGAGTGCGTGTGTTTGTTCATTTCAGATTGAAGGTGTGATCCTCTGCGATCGTTCCGTGGTTTAGATTGCCCGCTGTTTCGTGATAATCTCACAAGCTTAATTAGACCTACCCCTTGGTTGATAGATCATAGTACACTGCCCTTGTTCAGGAGATCTCTGCTATGATGAGAGGGGACAGACAGATTAAGGTTAAGGCGATAAAGAGGAAGTGTAATCTTGTTAGCCATGAACTAGCTAAGATTGGGAGGGTTGAGGTTAAGACGGCCGTCTGGTTACGGTCGGGTCTTGAGAGGGTTGTAAAACTGTATGCACTGGATCATACTGATCCGGGTTAATTAATACAGAACCCTTTCCCTCCGCAAAAAAAAAATAGACCACACAAGACCATTAATGTTTCTCGCGACTACGAAAGGTTTGTGTATCTTATTTATAGATAGAAGAGAATGACAATCACAGAGAGGACAGGGAGAGGAATACACCAGAACACACACTTGTCTAGTCTAAACTCAAGCTAGGGAAGGCAAGGAGACGAGACCCAGAGCGGCTAGGCCGCGTCACGACAACTGGGGTCCTCGGCCCGGCCCACCTGGTCGGGAGTCGACATGGTAAGTACCCCTATTTCCAGGACACTGACAGCGTGTGTGTGTGTGCGCTCATTGTGTTAGTTGCGTGTATTTTTCTTTTCCCCAAGGGTATGTGTATGGATAGAAACAAGTGGGCGGGTGATTAGATTTGGGCATGAATATGGAGGATCACTTATTTGGCCAAAGTGGTCATATTCCCTTGTTTACTAGGTAATGATGCCTTGTAGCATGTACCTTAGAAAATAGGAAGAAAGGAAAATCCAATGAAAGCTTAGGAAAAAATGCATAAACAACATTTGCAAATATAGAAAAGGGATAACACAGTAGTAATTCAAAATAATAATTTAAAACCAAACATAATAAGCAACGATTATAGAAATTGAGAAAACCCACCAATAATTTGTAAACATTTAAAATGTATGAGCATTCATGATTTGAAAGTTCATAAACCATTGTAAGTTCACAAACAAGCAGTAGGGCAGGCCTAGGCGGGCCAATATGAAGAAGATGGCACAAAAAAATTGCCCTAACGGCCTTGTTTGACCCACAATCTACACAATTTTCTACCTGAGTTAAGCGAGCCATGACCGGGTTTTCTCCATGTGTACCTCCACCACAGCTGGGGCATGCATACATAGAGCTTATGGAGTACACTAGAAACCGACTTATGTAACTATATACTTACATAGGTGTGCACTCATATACTCCTTCCGTCTCAAAATAAGTGCAAAGTTAGTACAAACTTAACACTACTAGAAAAATGGCTATAGATGGGATTGACACTAACGGCGCACCAGACAAGCGGTGCGCCATTAGTATATACTAATGGCGCACCACCTTCTGATACGCCATTAGAGTTGAAACTACTAATGGCGCACCTAGCCCAGGGTGTGCCATTAGTATCAAAAAAAAACTTTACTAGTGCGCCTGTCCAAACATACTAATGGCGCATCTAGACACAGTGCGCCATTACTAAATGTAACTAGTAATGGCGCACCTGCCGGAAAGTGCGCCACTAATGTTGTTTTTTTATTATATTTTTTATTCCCTTGTTTGCAAAACTACTAATGGCGCACTGTGGGACAGTGCGCCATTAGTATGTTTTTTTTTGCAAAACTATTAATGGCGCACCACCAGAAGGTGCGCCATTAGTAACCTGGATTACTAATGGCGCATTTAGAGTTGGTGCGCCATTAGTAAGTGGGCAGCAACAAGATATTTTGGACAGCCTCTCCTACCCACACTCACTTTCTCCCCACTTCATTCTCTCCACCTCCTCCTTGTCTCGAGTGCCTCCTCTTTTTCACCTCATTTTCACCATAGATTCATTCAATTTAAGTGGTTAAATTACCTTATTTTGATAGGTAAGTAAGGGGGGAAGCTATATTTATGTTGTTCTCCCTACAACAATGTGCACATGCACTTTTTATGGCCTAGCTAGATCTATGTATGTTCGTGGTGTTGCATATGTTTGTGGTGTTGCATATGTGTTTGTGTTTGGAGGTGTACCGGTATTTGAAATGCGATAGTGGCCAATATTTTGCCGGAATGTTGATTCATTTCCGTTTCGGCGAGAATTTTGGCATTAAGCATTCTTTTTGGTCCTATTTTTAGGGAAAGTCATGCCAAATTTTTTCTTGGTTCTAAAATATCGTTTTGCTCTACCCCGCAGGCGACCATGGTCCGCATGATGACCGAAGGCATCGTGAATAGGTTTTTGAGGTCCGCGAAGGCCGAGATGCTTCAAAAGAACGAGACAGAGATAAGATGTCCGTGTCGAAGATGCAAGCTGAAGAGCCTTATTGCGGACCCGGAATCCGGGCAGGTGCAGGACCACCTGCTCTTGCGTGGTTTCATGGATGGCTATCGGTGGCAAGGTGATGAAGATGACTACGAAGTCGTCCATGGGGGCCGGGCAAGAAATGAGGAAGGGCAGCAAGACAACCACCGCGGCTCGGGCGGGCGAGAAGACGAAGAATCACCAGGAGATGATCACGACGGTGATGCTGTACACAGTCATCATGTAGAAGATGCAGGACATGATGATGAGGAAGATGCCGGAGCAGACGACGGGCATGATCATGAAGATGATGATGCCGGCGGAGCAGACGACGCTGGACCATCGATGGGCTGGGTGCAGGACCCTCATATTCAAGAGCTGCTTCTCAAGCAGACGGATAACGCAAGAGCTGCCGCCCGAGAGAAAGCCAAGATGGATCAACTTGAGTTAGACGCGGTTACTCCATTGTATGAAGGATGCAGGCCCGAGGATACCCGCCTGAAAGTAACGCTCATGGCTCTGGAGATGAAGGTAAAATATAAAATGACCGACGCATGCTTCGACGAGAACATGTCATTCTGGCACGAACGTCTTCCCAAGGGGAACAAGTGCCCGACCAATTTGGAGGAGGCGAAGAAAATCGTGTGTCCTCTGGATTTACCGCACGTGAAATACCATGTGTGCATGAACAATTGCATCATTTATCGGGACGAGCACGCGGAGTCTACCATATGTCCGGTGTGCGGCGTCACTCGATACAAGAAGAGGAAGAAAGCTCCTCAAAAAGTGGTGTGGTACTTTCCGATCACTCCTCGTCTGCAGCGGTATTTCGCGGACCCTAATGTAGCAAAGCTCCTGCGTTGGCACGCGGATAGGGAGGAGAAGAAGCGAGAAGATGACGCAAATGATCCGGAGATAGATAAAAAAGACAAGATGCTGAGTCACCCTAAGGATGCGAGCCAGTGGCAAGCGTTGAACTTCGAAGACCTAGAATTTGGGAACGATCCAAGGAACATCGTGCTGGGCGCGAGCACCGATGGAGTCAATCCGTTTGGCAGCCAGAGAAGCACACATAGCACCTGGCCTGTGTTTGTGTGGATGTACAACCTTCCCCCCTGGTTGTGCATGAAGAGGAAGTACATTCACATGAGTATGCTAATTGAAGGACCGAAACAACCAGGGAACGGCATCAATCTGTATCTGGGGCTGCTGAAAGAGGAGCTTGACACGCTGTGGAAAACGCCAGCCAATACGTGGGACGCCGCAGAGAAAGAATATTTCCCTATGAGAGCCGCGCTGCTCACGACAGTGCACGACTATCTCGGTTACGGATATGTCGCGGGGCAGGTGGTCCACGGATTTTCTGGATGCGTCAGGTGCATGGATGACACAACGTATCGCCAGCTAGATAGAGATCACGGGTCTTCGAAAACCGTGTTCATGGGACATCGAAGGTAGCTTCGCGACGATGACCCATGGAGAAAACGCAAGGATCTATTCGATGGTGAAACCGAACCCCGAGGACGCCCGCGTACGAGGAGCGGCGAGGAAATAGACGAGCTGTTGAAAAATTGGAAAGACTGCCCACTGCCGGGAAAGAAGCAAAAGGCGCCAGAGCCGGGAAAGAAGCGAAAGGCGCCAGAGCCGCTGCTGAAGGTATGGAAAACGAGGTCTGTTTTCTGGGACTTGCCGTACTGGAAGATCCACCGTGTGCCTCACAGCCTTGATGTCATGCATATCACGAAGAACGTGTGCGAGAGTCTGCTTGGTACCCTGCTCAACATGCCAGAGAGGACCAAAGATGGGCCGAAAGCAAGGGCAGACTTGAAATCAATGGGCATCAGGCAGGAGCTTCACGCTATATATGATGATGATGATGATGATGATGATGATGATGAGGCGAAGCAGGACACGGAAAGTCGTCGCAAAGGCAAAAAGGCCAAGAAGACCGGAAATGACTACCCTCCCACGTGCTTCACTCTAAGTCAGGAGGAGATCAAGTAGTTTTTCACCTGCCTCGTAGGAGTAAAACTTCCTTACGGTTACGCGGGGAAGATAAGCAGATACCTAGACCCAGCGAAGCAGAAGTTCAGCGGGATGAAGTCTCACGACTGTCACGTGCTGATGACGCAGATACTTCCAGTTGCAATCCGTGGGATCATGGACGCGCACGTCCGTGAAACCCTATTTGGCCTATGCAACTTTTTCGACGTCATCTCTCGGAAGTCTGTTGGCGTGAGGCAACTCAGAAGGCTACAGGAAGAGATCGTGGTGATACTATGCGAGCTTGAGATGTACTTCCCGCCCGCATTCTTCGACGTTATGGTGCATCTGCTGGTCCATATCGTGGACGATATCATCCAACTCGAGCCGACGTTCCTGCACAACATGATGCCGTTCGAAAGGATGAATGGTGTCATCAAAGGATACGTTCGCAACATGTCACGTCCAGAGGGAAGCATAGCCAGGGGCTTTCTGACCAAAGAGTGCATCTCCTACTGCACGAATTATCTAGGCATCGAGAACCCCGTTGGTCTGCCCGTCAACAGGCACCTCGGCAGGCTCGCTGGATGGGGTCACCGTGAGGGTCGCCGCGAAATGCATGTCGACTTCGAGGGTCGACTCGCCGACTTTGAAAGAGCAAACCTAGTCGCGCTACAACACATAGACGTGGTCGATCCTTGGGTGGTAGAGCACAAAACCTTTATTAAGAAGACATACAATGACCGAGGCCAACAGAGGACGGACGGAGATATACTCAAAGAGCACAACTCATGTTTCACGTGTTGGTTCAAGCAGAAGCTTCTGTCGTACCCTTTACATGAGGATTCTTCCGCGGAAGAACAACTCATATTCGCCTTGTCACAGGGCGCCGAGCACAACCTGATGACCTATGAGGCGTACGATATCAACGGCTACACATTCTACACCGAGACCAAGGACATGAAGAGTGATGGTTATGAAAACTCCGGGGTAACGATGGAATCCTACACCGGTAACGACAAGGACAGATACTACGGAAGGATCGAGGAGATCTGGGAGCTGAGCTAAGCTGGAGAGAAGGTCCCGATGTTCCGTGTCAGATGGGCGAAGAGCGTCCTAAAAGAAGACCGGTATTTCACCACCATGGTTATACCCGAAGCCAAATCCAAGACCGCGGGCGCAAACGTCACCGCGAAAAATGAGCCATGGGTACTGGCTTCCCAAGTGGACCAATGCTTCTTCATTACCGACCCGTCAAAGCCCAGTTGTGTTGTCGTGAGGAGAGGCAAAAGGAAGATCATCGGAATGGATGGAGTAGCCAATGAGCAAGACTTCGACAAGTATGGCAACCCGAGGATCGAACATGACGACGATGATGAAGTAGCAGCATACACCACAAGAAGAAGCAGGACCATCCTACCTAAAGGACGTCCGTTCCACAGAAGAACTCCATTTGCGAAAAAGAAGGGCAAGAAGATTGTGAACAGATAGCTAGCTAAGATCGATTGTATTTAAATCGTAGCCTTCATTTCTCAATTGTATTTCATGGGCACTTTTTGAACTATCATGAATATTTTTAAATTTCATGGACACTCGATCTCGATCCCCCTCCATCTCGATCGCTATCCCACCTCGCCAGATCCGGTCCCCCTCGCCGCCGAGCACCCCCCGGTCCACCGGCCGCCGCCGCCGACCCCCCGCACCCTCGATTCCCCTACTCAACTGCCACCGCCGACCCCCCGCACCCCTCCCCCACTCAACCGCCGCCGCCGACCCCCCGCACCCCGCGCACCCTCCCCCGCTCCACCGGCATTACTGTTTGATGATATTTTTTAAAAAATTATTACTGTCTTATAAAAAAAATATTACTGTTACTGTCTTATAAAAAATATTACTGTTATGATTTAAACAAGTTTAAAAAATTATTACTGTCTTATAAAAAATACTAATGGCGCACCACGGTGAGGTGCGCCATTAGTATGGATGTACTTATGGCGCACCGAGGGGTGGTGCGCCATTAGTATTGTGCCATTGCTATAAGAAAAAAAAGTACTAATGGCGCACCACGGTGAGGTGCGCCATAAGTATGGATGTACTTATGGCGCACCGAGGGGTGGTGCGCCATTAGTATTGTGCCCGATCCCCCCTTCCCTCTCCCCCTTCGCCCGATCCCTCCTTCCCTCTCCCCCTCGCCAGTTCCCTCTCCCTCCCTCCACCGCGCCGCCGCTGCCGCTGCCCCGACCCACTGCGCCGCAGCCGCCCACGCGCCCCCGCCGCCTCCCTCTTCCCTTCCTCCCCCTCGTCGCCGGCGGCCCGGACGCCGCCCCGTCCACCTCGTCGGGCTCCTCCTCCCGCTCCGCGTCCTCGGGCTCCTCCCGCTCGCGCTCCCGCTCCCTCTCGTCGTCCTCCTCATCGCCGCTCCCCTCCCGCCGCCAAGCGCAGGTGAGCAACCGGCACCTCGGCGCCGCCTCTCCTCCACAACGGCCGCTGCATCAGCCCAAGTAAGTTCTCCTCCTTCTTCTTCTTTTAGATCCATTAGGCCTCCGGTCGATCTGTCCCGCGGGTGTGGATTAGGAACCCTTTGTTTCTTTCTTGGAATTGATTTTGCTCCGGTTCTTGGCTCTCTGCTCGGCATGCGATCCCTGATAGTTTCTATAATTGCAGAGCACTGATCGCGGCCTCTTTTCCATCTTGTTGGTACTTGGAACTTGGAAGGGGGACAAGCAGGCGGAGCGGGTGAAGCCAGACCGGAAGAAGTAGGCTGGAGGTGGAGTGAGAAGGGGAAGCAAAGAAAGAAAGGTTTGTTCCATGTCCTCGGATGAAGTTCCATGTTTCGATGGTCTCTGTGTAGTTTCTGATGCAGACCGTACATCCATCAAAAGCCACAATGCAAGCCAACTTTTATTTCTCTTGCCTGGTTCCACTAAGATGTGTTATTGCAAGCTATTAATTATTTTTCAGTTGTGAGCCTTGAGAAGATTATTTTTTTTCCTATATTGTAGCTTTAACAGTTTTCAGTGTTCCATCTTTCTAGTCTCCTATGTTGAATAGAGACATACAATTTTCAGTGTTAAATCAATTGTGTGATCTCTTTTTCTATGTTTCAAGGACTGCCCAATACAAGTAAAGCAATTTGTTCTGATCAGTCAACTGTGAGTGAATCAGGATGTTGATTAATGTGAGGGATTCACTTGCTGCTCTACTATTATAATTTGGCAGCTCAAAACTATACGTAGTATGCTTTGTGCAGAGTTTTTTCTTCAGTTTTGGCCACTATTGATGTTTAATACTTCATACAAAACACATGATAAAAAAATGACTCGATTTACTATAAAAACTACCTTTCCTGAATAATGCCATTTTTTTATTTTTACTAGCATGTTACCATTAAAATAGTGGTGAAAGTATTGCTTGTTACTTAGAGTAGTATAAAAGACATTTTGGACCAAAACAAGTTTCTGGTATAGTTAGAAGACGCCTGACCCATTGCTTGAGCCTTGTATTGCAAGTTGATGAAATTCGATTTGTTAGTGACTAGCTAGCTCATTCATTTCTAAAAAGCATGCGATGAGCTAGAACCCAGACATCTATGCTATCTTACTCCATGAGCCTCTACGCAGACCAAATGTAGCCAAAAACAAGACATCTATGCTATCTCACATCTAAGGTGTGCTACTGCACTACAGATTACCTGTTCTCTGGTTCAATTGTTGGTTCTATCTAATAATGCTGAGGGTTCTACTTTGGGGCTTTTTGATTCGAAGCAAACCTAGCTGATTTTTATCAAGAGGCCAAACATTCATCTAGTTTTGCTATGAGCTGCTGCTAATGTATGATGTTTTCCTATGAATTTGCTATGTGGTACTGCTTATATATGCTAGAACTAATTTTGATATGGATGTGCTGATTGTGTCAAGTAGTAGTACAAGGTTGTTGCCCTCTGGATGCTACCATTGTATTTGCATAGAGGAAATATTGATGGCCTATCTGTCCTACATATTGTGCTTTGGATGTGCTTTGGCCTGATTGTTCACAGCAATATATATATACTGTGGTAATACTAGTGTAGGCTTGTATAGTTGTATAGTTTCAGATGTCTCCTGTTCTAGGTCATGGACTTTGTGCCATGGCCACATTGGTTTTCTATTTGGCCTCAATTTGTCCTGACAAATGATGGTCTACTAGCTGGTCTACTAGCTGGCAAGATGCTGTGGCAGAAGTTCAGAATTGTTATGCAGTGTTGTGTTCAGTTTTGGCAGGAGTTCAGAACTGTTAGGCAAAGGTCATGTCTCCGACCATCGTGTCGTGATGATCTTGCTCTGTTCTTGCTCCTATTATAATTGCAGAGGATAAGAAGAACTTGCTCTGTTCTTGCTTGTACACCAATCTCTGCTTCAACTGATGCATTTACTTTCATGTAACAGTCTTGTACCCAATGCTTCAGTGGCAGTGCATCCTAAGCAATGGAGGCCTTTTTTCACATGCCAATGTATTTTCCATGTTGTGATGGAGGCCTTTTTTGCCTTGTCCACCCGAGAGGCCCTTGAGTTTGCTGGAATGTCGATTAACTTCCGATCCGGCAAATTCGGGTACTCCATATGTCCTATTTTCAGCAAAGGTCATGCTGAAATTTTCCGTGAATTTTAGCTGACTTTGCTAAAAATAGGACATATGGGGTACTTATGACTAATGCATGGGCCGGGGTATCTTAGTAGTTAATTAAGTAGGATCAAGTGCCCCGGCGTACTTGTGACAAATGCATGGCTTTTAGGGTGCCTCGGTGTCGATAAAAACCGAAATGATGAAAGCATAGGCTTTTAGAGTGCCTCGGCGTCGAAAAACCCTCAATGATAAAAGCTTAGCTTTTAGGATGCCTCGGTGTCGACAAACCCTAAATGTGTTGGGTTTCGTAGTAATTTCAAAATTTTCCTACGCACACGCAAGATCATGGTGATGCAAAGCAACGAGAGGGGAGAGTGTTGTCTACGTACCCTCGCAGACCGACTGCGGAAGCGTTGACACAACGTAGAGGAAGTAGTCGTACGTCTTCACGATCCAACCGATCAAGCACCGAAACTACGGCACCTCCGAGTTCGAGCACACGTACAGCTCGATGATGATCCCCGGACTCCGATCCAGCAAAGTGTCGGGGAAGAGTTCCGTCAGCACGACGGCGTGGTGACGATCTTGATGCACCACAGCAGCAGGGCTTCGCCTAAACTCCGCTACAGTATTATCGAGGAATATGGTGGCTGGGGGCACCGCACACGGCTAAGGAATAGATCACGTGGATCAACTTGTGTGTTCTAGGGTGCCTCTGCCTCAGTATATAAAGGACTAGAGGGGGGAGGCTGGCCGGCCAAGGTGTGGCGCGCCAGGAGAGTCCTACTCCCTCTGGGAGTAGGATTCCCCCCACCCCCAATCCTAGTTGGAATAGGATTCGCGGAGGGGGAAAAGAGAGAGAGGGGGCCGGCCACCTCTCCTAGTCCTAATAGGACTAGGGGAAGGGGAAGGCGCGCAGCCCATGTAGGGCTGCCTCTTCTCTTTTCCACTAAGGCCCATCATGGCCCATTTAGCTCCCGGGGGGTTCAGGTAACCTTCCCGGTACTCCGGTAAAATCCCGATTTCACCCGGAACACTTCCGATATCCAAACATAGGCTTCCAATATATCAATCTTTACGTCTCGACCATTTCGAGACTCCTCGTCATGTCCATGATCACATCCGGGACTCCGAACAACCTTCGGTACATCAAAATGCTTAAACTCATAATATAACTGTCATCGTAACCTTAAGCGTGCGGACCCTACGGGTTCGAGAACAATGTAGACATGACCGAGACATGTCTCCGGTCAATAACCAATAGCGGGACCTGGATGCCCATATTGGCTCCTACATATTCTACGAAGATCTTTATCGGTCAGACCGCATAACAACATACGTTGTTCCCTTTGTCATCGGTATGTTACTTGCCCGAGATTCGATCGTCGGTATCCCATACCTAGTTCAATCTTGTTGCCGGCAAGTCTCTTTACTCGTTCCGTAATACATCATCTCGCAACTAACTCATTAGTTGCAATGCTTGCAAGGCTTATGTGATGTGCATTACTGAGAGGGCCCAGAGATACCTCTCCGACAATCGGAGTGACAAAACCTAATCTCGAAATACGCCAACCCAACATGTACCTTTGGAGACACCTGTAGTACTCCTTTATAATCACCCAGTTACGTTGTGACGTTTGGTAGTACCCAAAGTGTTCCTCCGGTAAACGGGAGTTGCATAATCTCATAGTTATAGGAACATGTATAAGTCATGAAGAAAGCAATAGCAACATACTAAACGATCGGTGTGCTAAGCTAATGGAATGGGTCATGTCAATCAGATCATTCTCTTAATGATGTGATCCCGTTAATCAAATAACAACTCATTGTTCATGGTTAGGAAACATAACCATCTTTGATTAACGAGCTAGTCAAGTAGAGGCATACTAGTGACACTTTGTTTGTCTATGTATTCACACATGTATTATGTTTCCAGTTAATACAATTCTAGCATGAATAATAAACATTTATCATGATTATAAGGAAATAAATAATAACTTTATTGTTGCCTCTAGGGCATATTTCCTTCAAAATGATGAGACCATGATCTTGTTCCTTGACAATAACCAACTTTTTGACCAAACTTTGTTCCTATTTATAGAGAAACATGGCCAACAACGATGAGGCCGGGGGTTCGGGCGGCAAGAAATTCTGGGAGCTGTCCCAGGAGATGGAGGAACAACCTCACTTGTATGCGGACGCCGCCTTCCCCACCGATCCTGAGACCACTGATGGTACCGCCGAGGTGACCCCACTGATGCCACCACTGATGGTGCCGCCGAGGATGCCACCACTGATGATGGCGGCGCACGCACAGATGGCAGCCAACCGAAGAGGCAACAGAAGGACCGGCGCCCGACCGTGCTCCGCACCCTCAAGGAGGAAGTTACTGAAGTGGACTCCGACGGGAATCCAACGGCGCCCGAACGAATAGTCAAGGGGTACTCGCTTCAGCTCGGGTGCATTCTCCGGAGCACCGTCTCGATCAACACCGAGAACTTGAGGCATCCTGACCGAGGGAATTTGTGCAACCTCCTCTTCACGAAGCTGCACGAACGATATAAGTTCCCCGCTGAATTTGAAAACACAAGCCTCAAAGGGAATAAAGTGAACAATGCTGCCCTCACGAAGATGAGGGAGGCCCTGTCTACTTGGAAAAGTAATGTGAAGAGAATGATCGAGAAAGGTGAGAGTTATGAGAAGATCAAGGAGAAAAATCCTTCGATCACCGAAGATGACTACAACGACTTCAAGATCAATTGCTCGAGCACCGCAAACTCCGAATCAAGTAAGTGGGGGAAAGAAATGCGGGAGCTGAACTTAGGGGAACACACACTCGGTCCCGGCGGTTACAGAGTGGCGGAGCCTATATGGGACAAGGAGGAGGCGGACCGTGCCGAGCAAGGCCTACCGCCCCTCTTCGATAAATACGGTGACAAGCAGACCAGGAACTTTGTCAGGGCCCGGTACAAGAAGGACCCGAAAACAAAGGAGCTTACCACGGATCCGAAGACCAGGGCGCTTGAGCTTGTTCTGGTAAGGAATACACCCCCGCGTAATTAGCTCCATATGGTTGCATTCTAATTAATGAAGCCAAATTTCTAAATGGTTCACATTCCTTCCGCAGGCGACTGAAAGCAGTAGCGCGGGGTCGACTAAGAGCAACCCTTGGGACACCACTCTAAATAGGGCATTGAATGTAATGAAGAACAAGGATAAGCTCAGTAAGCCGACGTCAGCTGGTCGTGTGGCCGGCAAAGGCTTGTCGACAAAATGGTCGTCATACTATAACACTGGTGGGCGAAAGGAGAAAAAGACCAGCTCGGAAAGCCAGGCGCGCGAGGTTCAAGAACTCAGGGCACAGGTGGCGCGGATTCCAGAGATTGTCCAAGAGCAAGTGCAACAACAACTCGGAGCGACGATCACCGCCATTGTGCCTACCTTGATCCAGGGGATTAGTGCGTGGATTGCGGGCGGCCAACAGGGGCCGCCCCCGATTCCTAGCTTCACGGCCAGCAACTCGCAGAACGCGATGGCGGGGCCATTGGTGTCTCCGGCGGAGGCGGCATTGGTGTCTCCGACGCCGGCACGGGAGCTTAATGCACCCGGGTGTACGTCGGCCGGCACCTCTGCAGCAAGCGGCCCCTCCGTCAACTGCACGCCCGCCGTTGGCGGTGCCTCGACATTAGCCGAGCTCGACGCCATCATCACGGTAACTAATTAAGCCTCTCTCGGCCGAGGACTTCATCTCCTTGCCTTTGACTGGGCATCCCTGACGCCCTACATGTTTTCGCAGGGCGCCGCCGACGTTCCGTGCACTCTCCTGCACTTCGTGAACAACGAGTTGGTCGATGTCGCCAAGGGCAAAATCGTTCAACCGGGCAACCCCTTGTTCCACGGTACCCAGATGCCACCCAACTTGTTTAGGGTTCAACTGGTTCGGGTGCTGCCAGGCTGCGACGAGTTGTTACCTCCGATTCGACCCGTCGGGGCCGACGATGATGACGTGATGACCCTCAGCGCCTGCCTGAGCTGGCCCCTGCTTTGGCCGAAGAGCCAGATTCGTTTGGGGGCGGGGGACACCACCCCAAAGACAACACCGCCAGTCGTGCCGGCGCCAAGTCGGCCCCATGGCAAGACCGCCGCAACGGTGCCGGACATCCCTATGCCACTGGATCCAAACATGCATATGGCACGGGATCAGAACGACGACGACGACGATACATTTGCCAACGTCGATCAGTACTTTGCCGATCATGGGTACAGTGGTGACTTCATGGGGCCTCCTTCTCAAGAACCCAACCCAACAAAAGACGTGCGCGATCTAGCTGGTACTGCGGAGAAGCCAAGTTGCAACAGGCGTCGTCTGCAGTTCAGCTCTCAGGAGACGCCTCCAGCTGCCGACTTCACCGAGCCTCAGATAGGCGAGGTGCGAAATATGATCAGCCCCAACACACTCAAGAAGGCGGTCTGTGAGCAGAACTCGGTCCCATTACAGGAGAAGAAGAAGGCACGCAAAAGAAAGACTAACAAGGGTGCGGGCCAGCCGGCACCGAGTACGATCCGTGCTCAGGACGGGCCACCTTCATCTGAGGATATCTCGAGGAGGGTGCATGTGGCGGGTAGGCCGATGCTACTGAGAAATATGCTCGATGCTGCAACCGGTGCTATGCGGAGTCTGCATGACAGTGTTCTTTCTTTGGAGAAGCGGCGTCTCGGAGAGAAGGATGTGGCATACCCGGTTTTCGCGGCCAAGGTGCCAGAGGGCAAGGGCTTTGTGGATAACTCCATCGGGGGTACGATCGTCCTGCGGTTTGATGACATCCACGCTATGTTGAACCTTCATCCGCTGCACTACACCTTCGTTTGGCTATTTTCGTTGAGTATGGAGATGCGGATCATTCGCGACAAGACCCCGGACATCGTGATAGTCGACCCCTTCTACATGCGTGCCAAGATCTTGGGCAGCGCTGGGGACCGGCAAGTCACGAGTTCTTACCTCGAAGGCGTCATTCTGGCAAACCAAGATAAGGATAACTTCCTCGTGCCTTACTTTCCCGAGTAAGTCCTCCCCTCAACCGCCCCGTAACATATGAATTCTTAGATTTTGATCGTTTTTCTTTTAACATTCCGTGTTTTCTGCAGTGACACACATTGCACGCTCATCCTCCTAAGCCCCAAATATTCCATGGCCACGTATTTCGACCCGGACCGTCAGTCGAACGTAGACTACACAAATGTCAAGAAGGTTCTTGATGATATTCTCCCCGGCTACGTCAAATCTGGAGGCACCTTCACCAGGCCTATTCGTAAGTACGGCAAGCACGTGTTCTCCCACAATACGACGTTCTACTGCGTCAAGCAGCCGCCTGGCGGTCAGAAGGGTGCCTACTACGCCATCCATCACATGCGGGCGATCGTACGGGACCATCATCAACTTCTGCTACCGAGTAGACTCAAAGATTGGGCCGCGAGCGTGTCGGCAATCCAGGACGCGGACATCAGACAAGAATTCTTTCGCATCCAGTCGGAGTTTGCGGAAATCATCCATCAAGATGTCCTTCGTACCTCGGGGCAGTTCTACCTCAGAAATCAACCGTCCAACAGTGACATCGACACGATCCTACAAATGCAGGCTGACAACGCCCGTTGTTTCATGACTCCCACGATAGACGGCGGCTTCATCCACGCTCCGGTCCCTTGAGTCGAGTCGAAAGCAGTGATGCTGTGTCTAGTTCTGAAACATCGATTGGCTCATGTTGTAATTAAACTTTAATGAACTTGTAGTATGTCTCTTTGGTTTCGAGAGTCGTTCAACTTATATGTAATCGATGCTATTAATGTCTTGCTTTTCTCTTCCGATTGTTCTGTTGCATACTTATATATTGCTTATGTATTGTCTGTGAATTGGTACTAACGTTTCCTTTGGCTACTGCATAGCGATGCCATGGTATGTCGTGTACAAGGGTAAGGTTCCCGGAGTCTACGACGACTGGGAGGAGTGTCGGAGACAGGTTCACCGATTCAGCGGTAACAGTTACAAAGGGTACGCCACTAGGGCCGAGGCCGAATCTAGATACGCCCGCTATCTAGCGGGAGAGGGGAGGGAGCGTTGGAGGAACCGGATGAAGACGAGTTTCATCATGATGATGCTCATCGTGATGACCGCAGCTCTCTTCTATGTGATGGTAGTTTAGATGATCGATATCGACTTGTAATGTGAAGACAAACTCGCGGTCTCGAGACTTGTAATATAATGTTCTATCTTTGTTCGGTCTTTTCAATTCGGAGACTAATATGATTAATTGTATTCGGAGACTAAAATGATGAATTGTATTCAGAGACTAATCTTCTATTGTATTCGATGAATCTGTTGTTGATGTGTGCTGTCTATATTTTGTCCAATTACACATTTTGTAACCTGTGCAAAAAACAGAAAATAAAAAAATAAAAAAAAACCTAATATTCATACTAATGGCGCATCACATCATAGTGCGCCATTAATATGCCATAGGATACTAATGGCGCATCATTAAACAGTGCGCCATTAGTATGCCGAAGTTACTAATGATGCATCCTGTTGTCGTGCGCCATTAGTATGCCAAAGCACCTGGGTATACATGGCCCCCTGGGAGGCATACTAATGGCGCACTATTGTATATACTAATGGCGCATCTTAGGTGCGCCATTAGTATACCAGATACTAATGGCGTACCAGTGGTGCGCCATTAGTAAAATATACTAATGGCGTGCTACTAATGGCGCACCACTAATGCGCCATTAATGGCCAAATTAGGTGTGCCATTAGTAGGCCTTTTCCTAGTAGTATTTATATATTAAGATGGGCAATGGTTGCATAGTATTTATATACCAATTTTTTTAAAAAAAATCACTTCGGCCTAATGCAAGCCGAAGAGTGGAGCCATGCAACTTCGGTCAACCATTAACGTGAAAAGGTGGGCCCAAAGGACTTTTCGGCCTACTCCTGATCAAAAAAGACTTTTCGGCCTACTCTTGACAAAAAGAACTTTTCGGTCTACTCCTGACCAAAAAGGTCTTTTCGGCCCAGGTACGCACATTTTCGGCCAAGGCAAGGCCGAAAAGTCCATTTCGTCCAAAGGGAGGCCGAAAACACCCTTCTCGGCCCACGCGTGGCCGACGGGGTGCTACTTTTGATTTTTTCTTCACTCTTTGCTATAGTTTCCGAATTTGCTATAAAATACGTCATAGTTTTGAAAAAAAATCATGCGAGGAGTCTGCTAGCTCATTAAGCAGCGTGCTGCTCATGTTCTCCAGTCACTTCCATCAAGTGATGCAATGGAACGTGACTGGTTAAATATAGAGTGCGTGTGTTTGTTCATTTCAGATTGAAGGTGTGATCCTCTGCGATCGTTCCGTGGTTTAGATTGCCCGCTGTTTCGTGATAATCTCACAAGCTTAATTAGACCTACCCCTTGGTTGATAGATCATAGTACACTGCCCTTGTCCAGGAGATCTCTGCTATGATGAGAGGGGACAGGCAGATTAAGGTTAAGGCGATAAAGAGGAAGTGTAATCTTGTTAGCCATGAACTAGCTAAGATTGGGAGGGTTGAGGTTAAGACGGCCGTCTGGTTACGGTCGGGTCTTGAGAGGGTTGTAAAACTGTATGCACTGGATCATACTGATCCGGGTTAATTAATACAGAACCCTTTCCCTCCGCAAAAAAAAATAGACCACACAAGACCATTAATGTTTCTCGCGACTACGAAAGGTTTGTGTATCTTATTTATAGATAGAAGAGAATGACAATCACAGAGAGGACAGGGAGAGGAATACACCAGAACACACACTTGTCTAGTCTAAACTCAAGCTAGGGAAGGCAGGGAGACGAGACCCAGAGCGGCTAGGCCGCGTCACGACAACTGGGGTCCTCGGCCCGGCCCACCTGGTCGGGAGTCGACATGGTAAGTACCCCTATTTCCAGGACACTGACAGCGTGTGTGTGTGTGTGCGCTCATTGTGTTAGTTGCGTGTATTTTTCTTTTCCCCAAGGGTATGTGTATGGATAGAAACAAGTGGGCGGGTGATTAGATTTGGGCATGAATATGGAGGATCACTTATTTGGCCAAAGTGGTCATATTCCCTTGTTTACTAGGTAATGATGCCTTGTAGCATGTACCTTAGAAAATAGGAAGAAAGGAAAATCCAATGAAAGCTTAGGAAAAAATGCATAAACAACATTTGCAAATATAGAAAAGGGATAACACAGTAGTAATTCAAAATAATAATTTAAAACCAAACATAATAAGCAACGATTATAGAAATTGAGAAAACCCACCAATAATTTGTAAACATTTAAAATGTATGAGCATTCATGATTTGAAAGTTCATAAACCATTGTAAGTTCACAAACAAGCAGTAGGGCAGGCCTAGGCGGGCCAATATGAAGAAGATGGCACAAAAAAATTGCCCTAACGGCCTTGTTTGACCCACAATCTACACAATTTTCTACCTGAGTTAAGCGAGCCATGACCAGGTTTTCTCCATGTGTACCTCCACCACAGCTGGGGCATGCATACATAGAGCTTATGGAGTACACTAGAAACCGACTTATGTAACTATATACTTACATAGGTGTGCACTCATATACTCCTTCCGTCTCAAAATAAGTGCAAAGTTAGTACAAACTTAAGTCACTTATTTTGGGACGCATTAGTACATTGTTGTGTCATAATGCCACCTAGCTAGTTTGGTCGTGGTCCGACATTGCTTGAACCCCTTATCTTTTAAGAATATGTCTAAATTTGAATTATGTTTTGTCATCGACCGTTTTGGTTTTATATTTACCTTTCATGATTATATTTTTAGTTTTTTTGGTACCTAGTCTATAGCATGGGTAAAACCATCCCCACATCATGGACCATACCACCTGACTCGGCTCATCTTGAAATGTCAAGGGTCAAACTTGCATCGTTTGGATTTTTGGATCAAAACTAAACCAAGTAACAGTTGAGGGTCCAAGAGCTTTTTTTAAGTTTTGGGCAACAATGACTATCTGCATGATAGAATATGTAAATTCTCATGTTTTAGTTTTTTGATATAAGAAATAGGATACACTTATGATGCGGAGCCAAGAGGCAATAAATCTTTCATTTTTTTAATGGAAAATGGTGTGCTGCCTTTAAAATGTAGTGCACATGATGTAAGCTAATCTCTAGCTAGCTACTCCCACGGTCCCATAATGTAAGACGTACGCAGGGAGTACTGCTAGGGTATAGTCAGAAATATTACATCACGCATGCTTTACAATTTATGCTTTTTAAGGAAGCACTTGCTGAGCCGGAGACTTCCTGTTAAGCAATTCGTCGTACGTGCCCAATGTAGTCATGCTTACCAGATCATCAATATGCAAACCACGTATGATATATCTTGTCAGCTCTTAATTTGAACAAAGTTTTTGATTTGCCAAGGTCACCGTTGAGTATTAGTAGTAGCTAGTAGTGGTTTGTAACGAGTGGAAGCCTACAAAGGCAACCAACACTACTAGCTAATTGGGCAGCTACAACTAATAGGATATGGGCCTGATGTCTTTTACACTTTTAATGATTAGATTACGAGAAGTTTATGCAAAGCACCAACCAATTTGGGCCGCTCTACCCGAGCTTGGTCTGCTTTACCCCAGAGGCATGAGTATATGACGCCTTTTGCAGGCCAAATTGAGAATAATTTATAGGAAATATAGTACTTCCTCTGTTCACTTTTATAAGGCCTTAAAGACATTTCAAACAATGTGCAAAACAGCCTATTTTAAGTTGTCTGAAACGACTTACAAAAATGAACGGAGGGAATAATTAAGATATGTTACGTACAACATAAGAATGGCCAAGAGGAACTACTAGTTTTTAGTTTTTTCCTACGAAAACAAATGTGTAGAATGAAAACAAAGTTTGCATTTCAGTTCCATCGCTGATGCGGATAATTCTTGTTTCTCAAACATTCCAAGCATCAAATCAGTAACCTATCTCTCCTCCACTCCTCACAATCAGTCATCATGCCTGTGATACCAGTGGCCTTGTGGCACAACAGAGTTTCCGTCTAGTTGCCGGGCCTACACCTATCAATCATGTTTGCATGCAGTGCAGCACATCACAACAACTTGGCCATACTTGTCATCCTTGTGTTGCGCAAGATTCTCTATGCATGCATGGACATGCATGCGAGGTAGATGAGTCGGGCAGGTTGCTCAGAAGAACTCAGCCCTAGCTTATAGTGCATGGCTCTCCTGGAACAAGCAATTAAAGACCAGTTAGTCCATGGTGCATGATAAATGGTAATCAGACGAGCAATGATGGAATTGAGAAAGTGACGAGCAATGTTGAAGCTTACTCTGCAGCAGAAACAGAAAGCGAGTGGTAACCAGAAGGAGCCCACAGTTTGACCTAAGGACACCTGAAGGAAGTCCCACTTCCAAATATATGAACCTCCCGAGTGATGCTCCTACCACTCGAGTGAATTCTCTTTTTCCTAATATACTGAGTATGCATGGCATGGCCAGTGCATATGTGACATATGTCACACAAAAATACTGTCACAACAGTAGATTCCACGACCCTCGGGCGGTCACCCGGTGGATCTCGTGCGGCCGTGCAACCAAAGCCGATCCGGTTGATGCATGCACGAACGGACCACATCAAAGGCGTGCGCGCGCTCGCGGACGTGCAAAGACATCTCCAATGGGGGTGTACTACGTGGATGGTCCAAGGTGTTTCAAAATGCACACTCATGAGTGAGATGAACCCCACATCTAGGTACACCGTAGGGCCCTCCTCTCCTCTTGGGGTGAGTGGAAGCTTCACTAGAACACATGATACATACAGGTGTGCAATGCATCTGCTGTTGCAATGTTGTTGTAGCCCCAGCTCGATCTATGTTGCGCAATGTTGCTACAATATGTGTATACATGGGGTCCCTTTGGTCCCCTTGTTTGTGGGTTGAGCCACTGGTAGCTTGTTTAGTATAGCTCATCCTGATCATGCGCTTGCTTACTTTGCGCCTCGCCATGCAATGTAATGCGGCTCTTGAGAAAGAGCCGATGATTCCTTCACATTCGTTCGTTGGTGCCCTCTCCAATTTTCTGATGGGTCGCCGGCCGTGCGCCGAACTGCCCGTTCTAGTGCGCCGATCGACGAGCGACGACGGAGTGGGCTGGCGCGGTACGCGAGGTGGACGGCCGCACGTACGGCGCGCCGATACTGATGCGAGGCGTTTTGCGCATTAGTTTAGTCGTTGGTTTTTGTAAAGATGACAGCGCAACGGATAGCAACGACGACGTAAGGTTGTGAGTTGTGACACGGATGGCCAGCATGCATGTTTGCAGCGGCTCGTGGGATGGGGTCGTGCGTACGTAGACGGTAGACCTGCACAACGTGTCGAGGTTCCGTGCCAAGGAAAAGATATCCCCGACCGGGACGGATACCACAGGGTGGCAACAGCATGCTGATCGGCCACTAGCTAGACTCTGTGAAACGCGTGTGACCACTGATCCTTAAGTTCCGTCGTTACGTACAATGCAAACCTGCGGCCGGCCGGCCGGCCAGATCACAGGGCCTGCCCAGAGCACAGAGTGAACCTTGTATAACACTCCTGTACTAAAGAAGGTGATAGGTTGTGTAGGGCTGCTGATCTGTAAGGTTGGGGCAGCGATGCCACCGTCAGCCGCTGTCCCGGGAAACGTCGGCAGCCGAGCATGGCCGCACCGCGCGCGTGTGCTCGGGGGGAAACATTCCGTGGCCATGTAGGTCGGGGTCTGCGCGTATGCACTAAGCAGTGGTGGTAGTAGGAGCAGTGTTGAGGGTCAGGAGGTGGCGATCCCAAGAAGGCACTGCTGAGTTGCTGCGAGTTGAGAGTTGCGAGGCCACCATGTTTGGCTTCCTCGATCGAATCTCAAAACAAGGAAAAAAAGGGAGCAAGAGAAGATTTGCAGATAGCGGCTCGTGGGCTGCGCCTAAGGCCTATCTACACTACACTAGACTAGAGGGAGATCCGATTACTACTTGCGTCAAACTTGCGGGTGGGAGGGTAGGAGTACTTCGGAGATCCTGGATGAAAGTAAAGCGGCCAAAAAAAAAGAGGATCCTTCCATTCTTTCCACCAAAATCTCACTACAAGAGGTGTTTGACAGCGAAAGCAACAATGACAATCGCTAGTGGCACCATGCAACTTGTGCGCCTACCTATAAAATTTGCTTCGGCATCCGTCCATCGACAGAGATCAGTCATTGGACACGGATGCGAGAGCCGGACATCTAACACTGTTCACATACTCCCTTCATTCCATAATGTAGTACTTCCTTTATCCCCGTGCTTCAACTTTGACCGTAAATTTAACTATCAAGATCGATTGTGGCGGTAGCAAAAATTATATCAGTGAATTCGTATTCGAAAGAAGTTTTTAATTATATAATTTTTTTCTCCCGTCGCAGTTGGTCTCGTTGGTTAAATTTATGGTCAAAGTTGGACATCGGGAAACGCGGGCGCACTATATTTTGGAATGGAGGGAGTACATTTCAACCACTATTTGAACTAAACGGATGTAATTTATACAAACACGGCGAAATTCATTTAAGTTTGGTCATAATTTACACAAAAAAGGTTAATATTTCGACCATTTAACTAAAAAACTAGAAAAATAAACTAAACCCTATAACGGACGACCACCTCGTAGGCGTGGCCGCCCTGCCCTGTCGCACCGCCGTCGCCATCTGTGTCGTTGTCGTCGTTGTCCCTCAAGTGGCGGAACAACGCCGGAGGGTCGGGACAGCCTTGTCCGCCTGCCTACCGCACGTGGAGGAGCCGCTCCGCCTCCTGGTGCGGAAGGCCGCCGCGGCCTCTGCCGATGTAGCCTTCGGAGCCCGGGCGACGACCAATGTCACGGCTGGCGCTGGCGAAGCATTTGCTAAGTGATAATCCACAAGTATAGGGGATCGCAACAGTTTTCGAGGATAGAGTATTCAACCCAAATTTGTTGATTCGACACAAGGGGAGCCAAAGAATATTCTCAAGTATTAGCAGCTGAGTTGTCAATTCAACCACACCTGGAAACTTAGTATCTGCAGCAAAGTGTTTAGTAGCAAAGTAATATGATAGTGGTGGTAACGGTAACAAAGTAAAGACAGCAAAAGTAATGTTTTTGGTATTTTTGTAATGATTGTAACAGTAGCAACGGAAAAGTGAATAAGCGTAAACCAGTATATGGAAAACTCGTAGGCACCGGATCAATGATGGATAATTATGCCGGATGTGGTTCATCATGTACCAGTCATAACATAGCGTGACACAGAACTAGCTCCAGTTCATCAATATAATGTAGGCATGTATTCCATAAATAGTCATACGTGCTTATGGAAAAGAACTTGCATGACATCTTTTGTCCTACCCTCCCGTGGCAGTGGGGTCCTATTGGAAACTAAGGGATATTAAGGCCTCCTTTTAATAGAGAACCGGAACAAAGCATTAACACATAGTGAATACATGAACTCCTCAAACTATGGTCATCACCGGGAGTGGTCCCGATTATTGTCACTTCGGTGTTGCCGGATCATAACACATAGTAGGTGACTATAGACTTGCAAGATAGGATCTAGAACTCACATATATTCATGAAAACATAATAGATTCAGATCTAAAATCATGGCACTCGAGCCCTAGTGACAAGCATTAAGCATAGCAAAGTCATAGCAACATCAATCTCAGAACATAGTGGATACTAGGGATCAAACCCTAACAAAACTAACTCGATTACATGATAAATCTCATTCAACCCATCACCGTCCAGCAAGCCTATGATGCAATTACGCACGCACGGCGGTGATCATCATGAAATTGGTGATGGAGGATGGTTGATGATGACGACGACGAATCCCCCTCTCCGGAGCCCCGAACGGACTCCAGATCAGCCCTCCCGAGAGAGATTAGGGCTTGGCGGCGGCTCCGTATCGTAAAACGCGATGAATTTTTTTTCTGATTTTTTTCTCCTCGAAAGACAATATATGGAGTTGGAGTTGGCGTCGGAGGGCCACCAGGGGGCCCATGAGGTAGGGGGGCGCGCCCAGGGGGGAGGGGCGCGCCCCCCACCCTCGTGGACAGGGTGTGGGCCCCCTGGTCTTCATCTTTGGCGAGGATTTTTTATTATTTATTCTAAGATATTCCGTGGAGTTTCAGGTCATTCCGAGAACTTTTGTTTTCTGCACATAAAACAACACCATGGCAATTCTGCTGAAAACATCGTCAGTCCGGGTTAGTTCCATTCAAATCATACAAGTTAGAGTCCAAAACAAGGGCAAAAGTGTTTGGAAAAGTAGATACGACGGAGACGTATCAACTCCCCCAAGCTTAAACCCTTGCTTGTCCTCAAGCAATTCAGTTGACAAACTGAAAGAGAAAAAAAAAACTTTTACAAACTCTGTTTGCTCTTGTTGTTGTAAACATGAAAAGCCAACATTCAAGTTTCAGCAATTATTATGAACTAACCATACTCACAATAACACGTAGGTCTCACAATTACTCATATCAATAGCATAATCAGCTAGCGAGCCATAATAATAAAACTCGGATGACAACACTTTCTCAAAATAATCATAACATGATACAACAAAATGGTATCTCGCTAGTCCTTTCTGAGACCGCAAAACATAAATGCAGAGCACCTTTAAAGATCAAGGACTGACTAAACATTGTAATTCATGGTAAAAGAGATTCAGTCAAGTCATACCCAATATAAACCAATCATAATGAATGCAAACAACAGTGTGCTCTCTAGCGGGTGCTTTTTAATAAGAAGGGTGATGACTCAACATAAAATTTAATAGATAGGCCCTTCGCAGAGGGAAGCAGGGATTGGTAGAGGTGCCAGAGCTCGATTTTTGAAATAGAGATAAATAAAATTTTGAGCGGCATACTTTCACTGTCAACGCAACAACTATGAGATGGCTGTATCTTCCATTCTACATGCATTATAGGCAGTTCCCAAACAGAATGGTAAAGGTTTATACTCCCCTCCTCCACAAGCATCAATCCATGGCTTGCTCGAAACAACGAGTGCCTCCAACATTCAACGGGTCCCAGGGGGAGTTTTGTTTAATTATTTTGATTTGCTTTGATCTTTTTGGATCATGGGACTGGGCATCCCGGTTACCGGCCCTTTCTCGTGAATGAGGAGCGGATTCCACTCCTCTTGAGAATAACCCACCTAGCATGGAAGATATAGGCAGCCATAGTTGCACATGAGCTGCTCGAGCATACAAAACAGAATTTCATTGGAAGGTTTGGAGTTTGGCACATATAAATTTACTTGGAACGGCAGGTAGATACCGCATATAGGAAGGTATAGTGGACTCATATGGAACAACTTTGGGGTTTAAGGAGTTTGGATGCACAAGCAGTATTCCCGCTTAGTATAGCTGAAGGCTAGCAAAAGACTGGGAAGCGACCAACTGAGAGAGCGACAACAGTCGTAAACATGCATTAAAATTAATTCACACCGAATATAAGCATGAGTAGGATATAATCCACCATGAACATAAATATCATGAAGGCTATGTTGATTTGATTCAACTACATGCGTGAACATGTGCCAAGTCGAGTCACTCAATTCATTTAAAGGAGGATACCATCCTATCATACCACATCATAATTGTCTCAATAGCATGTTGGCACGCAAGGTTAACCATTATAACTCATAGCTAATCAAGCATGGCACAAGCAACTATAATCTCTAAATGTCATTGCAAATATGTTTACTTCATAATAGCTGAATCAGGAACGATGAATCATCATATTTACAAAAACAAGAGAGGTCGAGTTCATACCAGCTTTTCTCATCCCAATGAGTCCATCATATATAATCATTATTGCCTTTCACTTGCACGACCGAACGGTGTGTATAATAATAGGAGTGCACGTGCATTGGACTAAGCTGGAATCTGCAAGCATTCAACTCAAGAGAGAAGACAAGTAATATGGGCTCTAAGTTAAATAAACAATCATGCATATAAGAGCCACTAAGCATTTTCAATATAGTCTTCTCGACCCCAAAGAAAGGAAAAGAAAAATAAAAACTATTTACACGGGAAAGCTCCTAACAGGCAAAAGAAGGACGGGAAATATTTTTGGGTTTTCTTTTTAATTCTACTACAAGCATGGAAAGTAGACTAACACTAATTTTTTTGTTTTTCTTAAGGTTTATTAAACACACAAGAAGAAAGCGGGAAAAAGGAAAATAAACTAGCATGGATATTACAATAAAAGAGTGTGAGCACCGACATCTAGCAATGAGTGTGTGTGAATATGAATGTAATGTCGGTGGGAAATACGTACTACCCCAAGCTTAGGCTTTTGGCCTAAGTTGGTCTATTGCCAGGGATAACCTAGCTGATATCCGTAGGTGAAGCTGGGGTCGTACTGCGATGCAGCGGCTACCGCCTGCTGAGCAGCAGCACGGCGTCGGGCTGCTTCCACTCCCCTCTCGTACTCATCTGCCTCCTCTCTGGTAATAATATATCTTCCTCTCGCCAAGGAACAATCTCTCCAAACAGTTTTGCGAGAGGTGCTTTGAGCAAGGAGATCAAAAATCGCAGCAAAAGTTGCTGGAACACGAGCTTGAGTTGGTTTTTCGGGTTTGTGCGAGACAGAGGAAGAAGATGGGTGCAGGAATAAGTGGAGGAGGGCCACCGTGGGCCCACGAGGCAGGGGGGCGCGCCCTCCACCCTCGTGACCAGGTGGCAGCTCCCCCCGCGGTAATTTTTGCATTAAAAATCCTTAAATATTCCCGAAAAAAATCATATTAAATTGGCATGGCATTCTGAGGACTTTTATTTTCGGGATATTTTTATATTGCACGGATAAGTCAGGAAACAGACAAAAAAAAATACTATTTTACTTTATTTCTACTAAAGAACAGAAAATATAAAGAGGGTACAGAAGGTTGTGCTTCTAGTTTCATCCATCTCATGCTCATCAAAAGAATCCCCTAACAAGGTTGATCAAGTCTTGTTAACAAACTCATTCCGATAATCATGGAACCGGAGAAATTTCGAATAATACTATGTTACCTCAACGGGGATATGGACATCCCCAACAATAAGTATATCATATTTCTTTTTGACAGTAGGAAGAGGAAATTCAAAACCTCCAAATATAATCGATGGAATTTTTTCAATAGAGTTGATACTGTAAACTTGAGGTTGTTTCCTCGGAAAGTGCACCGTATGCTCATTACCATTAATATGAAAAGTGACATTGCCTTTGTTGCAATCAATAACAGCCCCTGCAGTATTAAGGAAAGGTCTTCCAAGAATAATAGACATACTATCATCCTCGGGAATATCAAGAATAACAAAATCCGTTAAAATAGTAACGTTTGCAACCACAACAGGTACATCCTCACAAATACCGACAGGTATAGCAGTTGATTTATCATCAATTTGCAAAGATATTTCAGTAGGTGTCAACTTATTCAAGTCAAGTCTACGATATAAAGAGAGAGGCATAACACTAACACCGGCTCCAAGATCACATAAAGCAGTTTTAACATAATTTCTTTTAATGGAGCATGGTATAGTAGGTACTCCTGGATCGCCAAGTTTCTTTGGTATTCCACCCTTAAAAGTGTAATTAGCAAGCATGGTGGAAATTTCAGCCTCCGGTATCTTTCTTTTATTAGTAATGATATCCTTCATATACTTAGCATAAGGATTTGTTTTGAGCACATCAGTCAATCGCATACGCAAAAAGATAGGTCTAATCATTTCAGAAAAGCGCTCAAAATCCTCATCATCCTTTTTCTTGGATGGTTTCGGAGGAAAAGGCATGGGTTTCTGAACCCATGGTTCTCTTCCTTTACCATGTTTCCTAGCAACGAAGTCTCTTTTATCATAACGTTGATTCTTTGATTGTGGGTTATCAAGATCAACAGCGGGTTCAACTTCTACATCATTATCATTACTAGGTTGAGCATCATCATGAACATCATCATTAACATTTTCACTAGGTTCATGTTCATTACCAGATTGTGTTTCAGCATCAGACATAGAGATATCATTTGGATTATCAGGTGGTTCAGCAATAGGTTCACTAGAAGTTTGCATAGTTCTATCATTTTTCTTTTTCTTCGTTTTAGAAGAGCTAGGTGCATCAATATTATTTCTTTGAGAATCTTGCTCGATTCTCTTAGGGTGGCCTTCAGGATACAAAGGTTCCTAAGTCATTCTACCAGTTCTAGTAGCCACTCTAACAACATAATCATTTTTCTTGCTATTCATTTCATCAAGCATTTCTTTCTGAGCTTTAAGTACTTGTTCTACTTGAGTGGTAACCATAGAAGCATGTTTGCTAACAAGTTTAAGTTCACCTCTAATATTATCCATATAATCACTCAAGCGTTTAATCATAAAGGTATTCTGCTTTAATTGTCTACCAAAATAAGCATTAAAGTCATCTTGCTTAAACATAAAGTCATCAAACTCATCCAAGCACTGACTAGCAATTTTAGTAGGAGGGACTTCAACTTTATCATATCTATAGAGAGAATTTACCTTTACTACCTGTGTCGGGATATCGGGAGGTTGTTCAGTAAATAAGTAATTGAGATCATATACTTCTTCAACAGGCGGTAAATTAAGACCATGTATTTCTTCAATAGGAGGTAAATTCTTAACATCTTCAGCTTTAATACCTTTTTCTTTCATAGATTTCTTTGACTCTTGCATATCTTCGGGACTGAGAAATAGAACACCCCTCTTCTTCGGAGTTGGTTTAGGAATAGGCTCAGTAATTGGCTCAGGAGCTGGCTCAGGAGTTGGCTCGGGAGGTGGCTCAGGAGGTGCCCAATTATTTTCATTTGCCAACATATTATTCAATAAAATTTCAGCATCATCCGGTGTTCTTTCCCTGAAAAGAGAACCAACACAACTATCCAGGTAATCTCTGAAAGTATCAGTTAATCCATTATAAAAGATATCAAATATTTCAGGTTTCTTAAGAGGATGATCAGGCAAAGCATTAAGTAACTTGAGAAGCCTCCCCCAAGCTTGTGGGAGACTCTCTTCTTCAATTTGCACAAAATTGTATATTTCTCTCAAAGCAGCTTGTTTCTTATGAGCAGGGAAATATTTAGCAGAGAAGTAATAAATCATATCCTGGGGACTTTGCACACACGCAGGATCAAGAGAATTAAACCATTTCTTAGCATCACCCTTTAATGAGAACGGAAATATTTTGAGTATATAAAAGTGGCGCGATCTTAGATTATTAGTAAACAGGGCAGCTATTTCATCTAACTTACGAAGATGTGCCACAACAGTTTCATATTCATAGCCATAAAAAGGATCAGATTCAACCAAAGTAATTATATCTGGATCAACAGTAATATCATAATAATCCTGATCAGGAACACAGATAGGTGAAGTAGCAAAAGCAGGGTCGGGTCTCATCCTACCTCTAAAAGATTCCTTACTCCACTTAATTAGTAACCTCTTACGTTCAGGTTTATCCGGACAAGCAAGAATAGCTTCATAAGATTCCTTATTAAAAAGATAACCCTCAGGAATAACAGGCATAGATTCATCATCACTAACATCATCGTGTTCAGGTTCACTAATTTCTCTTTCTCTAGACTTAGAAATTTGCTCATCTAGAAATTCACCAAGTGGCACAGTAGTATCAAGCATAGAAGTAGTTTCATCATAAGTATCATACATAGCAGAAGTGGCATCATCAATAACATGCGACATATCAGAATTAATAGCAGTAGTAGGTTTAGGTGTCGCTAGCTTACTCATAACAGAAGGTGAATCAAGTGCAGAGCTAGATGGCAGTTCCTTACCTCTCCTTGTAGTTGAGGGATAAATTTTTGTCTTAGCGTCTTTCAAGTTCTTCATAGTGTCCAGCAGATATAAATCCCAAGTGACTCAAAGAATAGAGCTATGCTCCCCGGCAACGGCGCCAGAAAAAGGTCTTGATAACCCACAAGTATAGGGGATCGCAACAGTTTTCGAGGGTAGAGTATTCAACCCAAATTTGTTGATTCGACACAAGGGGAGCCAAAGAATATTCTCAAGTATTAGCGGCTGAGTTGTCAACTTAACCACACCTGGAAACTTAGTATCTGCAACAAAGTGTTTAGTAGCAAAGTAATATGATAGTGGTGGTAACGGTAACAAAGTAAAGACAGCAAAAGTAATGTTTTTGGTATTTTTGTAATGATTGTAACAGTAGCAACGGAAAAATGAATAAGCGTAAACCAGTATATGGAAAACTCGTAGGCACCAGATCAATGATGGATAATTATGCCGGATGTGGTTCATCATGTACCAGTCATAACATAGCGTGACACAGAACTAGCTCCAGTTCATCAATATAATGTAGGCATGTATTCCGTAAATAGTCATACGTGCTTATGGAAAAGAACTTGCATGAAATCTTTTGTCCTACCCTCCCGTGGCAGTGGGGTCCTATTGGAAACTAAGGGATATTAAGGCCTCCTTTTAATAGAGAACCGGAACAAAGCATTAACACATAGTGAATACATGAACTCCTCAAACTATGGTCATCACCGGGAGTGGTCCCGTTTATTGTCACTTCGGTGTTGCAGGATCATAACACATAGTAGGTGACTATAGACTTGCAAGATAGGATCTAGAACTCACATATATTCATGAAAACATAATAGATTCAGATCTGAAATCATGGCACTCGAGCCCTAGTGACAAGCATTAAGCATAGCAAAGTCATAGCAACATCAATCTCAGAACATAGTGGATACTAGGGATCAAACCCTAACAAAACTAACTCGATTACATGATAAATCTCATCCAACCCATCACCGTCCAGCAAGCCTACGATGCAATTACTTATGCACGGCGGTGATCATCATGAAATTGGTGATGGAGGATGGTTGATGATGACGACGACGAATCCCCCTCTCCGGAGCCCCGAACGGACTCTAGATCAGCCCTCTCGAGAGAGATTAGGGCTTGGCGGCGGCTCCATATCATAAAACGCGATGAAACTTTTTTTCTGATTTTTTTCTCCTCGAAAGCCAATATGTGGAGTTGGAGTTGGCGTCGGAGGGCCACGAGGGGGCCCACGAGGTAGGGGGCGCGCCCAGGGGGGAGGGGCGCGCCCCCCCACCCTCGTGGACAGGGTGTGGGCCCCCTGGTCTTCATCTTTGGCGAGGATTTTTTATTATTTATTCTAAGATATTCCGTGGAGTTTCAGGTCATTCCGAGAACTTTTTTTTTCTGCACATAAAACAACACCATGGCAATTCTGCTGAAAACAGCGTCAGTCCGGGTTAGTTCCATTCAAATCATACAAGTTAGAGTCCAAAACAAGGGCAAAAGTGTTTGGAAAAGTAGATACGACGGAGACGTATCACTAAGCAACCACTCCTCTCTGATCTTGGCGAGCTCACCATCAAGGCAGCGGCGCATGGTGGCCGTCTCTACGGTGGTGACTAGGTGAAGGAGGGCCCACACGGTAGCGAGATTGGAGAGGACGACCCTACAGCCCGAGGGACCACCGTCGCCGCATAGGAGATAGTGAAGGACGCGGCCCCGCGCCTTCGTGGTCACGGGCAGTAGCTTCCTTGACGACGCGACGGTGGCGGCGGGGCGGCGAGGCAGGCCCGTCGTTGTGGGCATACCGGCTGCGCAAGGCAACGCCGGCTCGTTCTTGACCCGATGTCTGATCTGGACGTCACGATTGGGCTGAGGCGACGTCGGCTCATCCATGATGTGACGTCCGATCTGGATGCGGTGGCGGCGGCGGGGCGACGAGGCATGCCCCTCGTTTCGGGCGTACCGGCTATATGGGACCGACGCCGGCTCGTCCTTGACCCGCCGGAGCGGGGACACCAGCTCATACTTCACGTGATGCCGCGGCGGGGACGACTGCTTCTTCTTGACGCACACCGACAATGGTGGCGACGGGCCCATGTGTCGGAGCGAACACTCCGTCATTAACTCGACCTGATGGATGAATTCTTCGTCCATCACAATGACCTCCGAGAGGAGACGGGGCCTTTGAACTGACGGAGGGAGAGTGTGCATGTCGTTGGTTCGTGTCGGTTGACTTTATTTATTTATTTTTGGATGTGTGCCTCATAAATGTCTATATTAGGACTTGATATTGCAAAGCACATGTGCAATTGGTATCGTCTTGGTATTAATAAATTACATTGTGTCGGGAAAAAAGAAATGGGTGTGTCTATGATGCGGAGCCAGGAGGCAATAAATCTTTAATTTTCTTAAAGGAAAATGGTATGGTTGCTTCTAAAAGTGCAGTGCAGATTGTGTAAGCTAAGCTCTAACTAGCTAGGATAATGTCAGATTAATCAAGTGAAATACTACATCACACATGCTTTAGAATTTATGCTTCTTAAGGAAGCTATTGTTGAGGCAGAGACCTCCTATTAAGCAATTGGTGGTGCCCAGTGTAGTAATGCTTACCAGATTATCAATATGCAAACACGGACGATATACCATATCAGCTCTGAATTTTGCACAAAGCTTTCGCTTTGCCGATTTCACCAGTGAGAGTATCAGTACTCTCTCTGTTCCGAATTACTTGTTTTAGATTTGTCTAGATACGGAGGTATCTAACACTAAAATAAGTCTAGATACATCCGTATCTAGACAAATCCAAGACAAGTAATTTGAACGGAGGAAGTAGCTAGTAGTGGTGTTTTATATCAAGTGAAACCTAGAAAAGCAAACCAACACTACTAGGAGATAGTGAAGGATGCGGCCCGTACCTTCGTGATCACGGGCAGCAGGTTCCTTGATGATGCGACGGTGGTGGTGGGGCGGCGAGGCAGGCCTGTCGTTGTGGGCATACCGGCTGCGCATGGCGCCGCCGGCTCGTCCTTGACCCGATGTATGATCTGGACGTCGCGATTGGGCTGAGGCAACGTCGGCTCGTCCATGACGCGACGTCCGATCTAGATGTGGCGGTGGCGGCGGGGCGACGAGGCATGCCCCTCGTTTCAGGCGTACCAGCTGTACAGGACCGAGGCCGGCTCGTCCTTGACCCGCCAGAGCGGGGATACCGGCTCATACTTCACGCGCCGGTGGCGACGGGCCCATGTGACGGAGCGAACGCTCCGTCATTAACTCGATCTGATGGATGAATTCTTCGTCCGTCACAATGGCCTCCGAGAGGAGACATGGCCTTTTAACCGACAGAGGGATAGTGTGGCTCTATGCGTCGCCGGCGCACGGCTTAAATAGCCGCGGCCAGGGAAGGGGCGGTCATCCCGCTTCAATGTTGCGCTTCGGTTGAAGTCGGTTTCTCGGGACGTGGCGCCTACATTGAAGCGGCAAACGTCCGAGAGGTCACGTTCGTCAGTGCCGCCCTCTCGTCCGGTCAAATCGCGGGCATCAATGATGACTGCTGCATGCTCTAAGGCTGACATGAATGCGACAAGGCAAGCGGCGGGCGTTTGTTCAAAAGCACGGGAAAGGAGGGTGGGGGTTTGTAGTAAGCCAGGGCAGTCAGACGTGGGCGTGGCAGCGGTCCGAACGCCTACAAACTCGCCGTCTTTTTTTGCGAGAAAAAACTGGATGAGTACAAACCCGAGTTGGATGGCGGTCCAGATGTATGCTGATGGTTTAAGACTCAGCGTTGAAGATGCCCTTGATACTAGTAGAGGAAGCCGACCCTACCAACAACTCTATAATAAATCAGAGCCCGAAGGAATAGTATGAGAGAAAAAGAAAGATGCCCATGTTCTGAGCTTCGTGTTGCTCGCTTTTCTAAGCTGGAATCCACGGACTATTCCCTCGTTCTGTCGGACGCATAGTCGGGGATTCTCTTCTGTCGTCCTCGTCGATGAAACATGAATGCATTACAGAGTGTGATGTACTAATTATGTTCCAGCACCCTCGATTAGCGCTTGATTTCGACACCAAACCGCGCGCCTTTAATGCAACAATGGTAGTACTCCACTCGTGCAAACATGATGCGGACGCGAGGTCTGATCCACATCTCTTGTCGACGTTACGTAGCACTAGATCATGGGGCTGCAGGAGACGGGAGTGGGCAGCATCCCGCTATTTGGTCTCCGTCCAGCGAAAGAAAGCTTCCCGGCGAGGCGGTTATACGTCGTCGTCGCGACTTTCTTGTGAGCGCTAATTGCCATCACGAGGTTTGTTTATTTGTGTGACCTGCAAATATTTTCATAATTTTTTAAGACAAAATATTTGCAGGCACACATCTATGTTTCATGTACAACCTCGAAAAGTTTCAGCTTCTAATTCAAACTACACTTAGAAAACCAAAAAAGAAAAATCATGTGTGAATAGTGTCAAATACTATTCATCCAAAGCTGACGCTATTCATAATGGAAATTGTCTTTTTAGAATCTTGAACTGTACACCGAATTTTGTGCTGGATCCCTTTTTTTTGAGTTGTAGACATACCCCACAGGTATGTTGTAAAAAAATCTTAAACTTTCGGATTGTCTAAATATGAAATTTCGACGCTGATTCTACGATCTCTCACCTAAAGGGCCCCGATCCTATACTAGTCTCCCCCGGAGTAGGAGATATGTCAAATAGTTCGTCTACTCTACTGCACGGCTCAAACGCAGCATGACATGATTACAAACCAAAACCGGCCGGAAGCGAGTAAGCAGGCCAGCACATCCACAGGCATTGGTGCATTTCCCTGAGCGCATATTGGCACCAACGACTCGACGGATCTCAACTTCTCAAGAGGCTGGGTAGAATAGCACACCACACACAAGTACACCACTCATGACACTAACCATCACGAGTCCCCTCCATATCCTCCCGTCATCCGTGAAGCTACGTATCTCCCAGTGGCACGCATCCACACACGGGCACGGCCCCGGCCGGAGACCCGACGGCACATGAAATGCCATCATGCATTCATGCGTCCCTTACGTAGGTACGTACGCGCATGGCGTGTCCCATCGATCTCGCCTCACTCATAAGCCAGCCAGCTGCTCGAGCTCCATCGATCATCCTCGGCCTCGGTCGGGGCGCGCGGATGCCGCCCGGCGCACGCGGCGGAGCCGAGCAGACTAAAACCGGCCGACGAGATCGCCATCATCAGTGCACCTTTTGCGCGCCGGCCGCTGCTAGGCTCGTCAATCATGTCCCTCCGCTCTCGCCGTCTCGGCCGACGCTCCTCACCCCAAAAGTTGGCGGTAGCTTTTGTCTTTGCGAGCCCCTCTCTCTCCCGTCGTCATCACCAGCCGTGCCCCTGCCGTGCGCGACCTACACCAGCAACAGCTCCACTCTCTCCGAGACTCCGGCCACGGGCGGGACCGGCGCCATGCATGCATGCGCTCGGCTCGATTAGTGTCTCTACGACCGACGCAGTGGTAGGGATAATTCCTAGTAGAAAAGGACTTGAGAGAAGCAGGGCAGGGTAGGGTAGGGCGGGCGCATATACACCATGCATGGTTTGACCTTGGACAAAGGAGCAAACAACAATGCGTTTGTCTCACCGCAGCTGCCGCCTCACATATGCTCAGCCTGGGCCTGGCACACAGTAGCATGTGTTACTTTGGCCTGTCAAAACGCCGGAGTATCAGCTAGTAATCCATGTGGCTCCGTCTGTTTACTGGCATAAACTACTGTGCATACAGCCATGCTCTGTCAGAGACTTATCTCGATCGATAGCAGTAGCAGAGGACGAGGCACCCCGGCTGCTGCTCTGCACATTTGAACGGTAGCCCTTCTGCATGCAAACTGACACCAAACGGTCCTGGTTAACCCTTGCATAGTTTTCGGCTAGAGAGATAGGTTAGAGATGCCTATGCACCCTATGGCGACAGTGACGACGGTATTAAGCCACCTTTGCAAAGGTGAAACGTACATTGATATTTTTATACATGACAGTAACACTGATATTTTTGAACTCCCAGTACAGGCATCCTAGCTTTATACCACAAGTCACAGCACAAACAAGGACGAGGAGAGACTGAAAAGAAATAGACACGTACTGTACTACGTTAACTGCACATCAAGAACCAGTGCTTCGATCACCATCGATCTATCTTGTTCGTTCACAGTGGTAAATCTGACATTTCGACCTTGGATCAACCCGTCCACTCTAATCGAAATCAGGTCATCAGCTGTTGTGTGGCCTAAGCCATCCACATCATGGTGCCGGCCGGGCTTCAACTTGAAGGTCAGATTGGACGGTGCCATCAATCGGTCATCGGATGGCTGTTCCTGATCACCCGTTTCGCTACGTCCCTATTCGACGGCTGAGATTCTGGTACTTCCCAATGATGCCGATGAATCTACAAATCATTGCCCGTCGTGTTCGTGGTGTACCTGAGATGGACCGAATCATCATGTGCTTACAGAAAAAACTTTTCTGCAAGTTCGTGGGGTCATATCAGATCGGAGATAAACAAAGAAGGAAGACCACATCCACATGGACCCAAGATGGAATGAAACGTTGTGCGCAGGGCAGGACGATCGATGTGTCCGGTCGGTTTCCCGTCGATCAGACAGTGTGTGATGTGGTAGTGGTGGTGGTGCAGGGACGCGCGCTTGTCCCTCGACACGGCGAGTTCCATCCACGGGGTGCATGCGGGTGATGATGGTCTCGACATGCAAGAACATGCATTGTGCTTGACTTGACGTGCCGTGCTGGAGCTGTGATGCGAGCAGTCTGCTAATTAAGCAGTGTGCTAGCTGCTCATATTCTTGGGCCAGTTCCATCAACGCCATGGAACGCACTGTGACTGGCTAAGTATACTAAGGCGAAGAGGAGGCACCTCTTGAAATGGAACAAGGTTCTTTCCTTCTAGCCCCACCCAGCGGTGGCTCTCTGTTGTCGGACGGCATGTGAAGGTGTGTCTGATGAATCTTGCGGGATTCGGTTAGTGTTTGGACCTGCTTGGTTCTGATCTTTGTTCGTCTACGTCCGTGTGTCTAGCTGTTGGATTTTTTTTCGATCTACGTTTTCCATCATCGACGATGGTAGTTGTTCTTGTGCGCTGGTTCTTTTGGGCCTCAGCACGATAACTTCCTTGTTGTATACTACGACATGGTTTGCCCCGACTCCAATGAGGGAGGGGTGATGACGATGGCACGTCATCGGCTCGCTTCAGTGCTTGTAGTCGTTGATAAGTGGTCTATGCACTTAGACGTAACTTCGGGTCCTTCTATTATAATTTGTACTGTCATGATGTTTGATGAATAGATAAAGAAAATATTGCAAAATAGTCAACTAGGGTCGTTCAGAATTTTGAGATTAAAACTAAACTAGAATAAATGAGGGTCCCAGAGTTTTTCTTAAGTTTTGGGACGACTATGACTATATGCATGATCGAACTGGTAAAATTTATGTTTGTTTTGTTATACACAACTGCAAGGATTGCTTGGCAATATTTCTTTTAACGAAGGCAAAAGTTTTACCTCATCCATTAATTAGGAAGTACTTATACATAGTTAATGAGTGAAAAACCGGGCAAAAACCATCACAATGGCAACACGGGGCAACCACGAGCAACCTGCTTACCCACATGTATACACACACACCCTCAAGAAGAAAGCACTGTCAAGATTGCCATCAAGCGTCATAGTTATATCTCCTTCACGAGCCAGCGACTCTGACTTCACCGTAGACAACCACCAACGGAGCCCTCACCACAACAGACGTCAAAATCCATGCATGTCCATGCTAACCAGACGGCCACCCACGCAATCGACCAGACAACTCTAAAACGGGCAACGAACCTTGTAGAGAAAAGCGCCAAGCTTGTGCCAACAGGGCCTTTGCAACCGAACCCATGTGTCTTGTGTCACCGTCACCGCTGAGGCGGCTTCTCTGCACTTCCAACTCTACAAAGACACTACGAGGCAAAGGAACCCCTCAAACATGCTGAAATATAATGCTTCAATGTGGAGCATGTCACTTTAGGAGTACATGTCTTTAGAGGTCCATAACTCTCTCCGGATTATTTATTCATACTAGATGATGCCTCGCGTGTTGTCGCGGGTACCGTGTTAAAAAAAATGTATAAATAGTTGCTAAAATAACTATTTTAATGGAAAACCAATGTGAACTTAATAAAAACATAAAAAAACATACGAGTATCTAAAAGAGGAAAAAACTTTCGAGTTGCAGCCAAAAGAATATTATTTCTCACAAAAATATGAAGGTTGAACTACATAGGTATGTTGCAATCGCCCAACACATGTATTGTCCATCAGAATACAAAAGCTAATGAAAGAAATTTCTTATGTCTAAGATGCATGAATTGATGATGTGGCAGTGTTGCATGCATAGACTAATGCCAAAAATATATTATTCATGACTTAAATGCAAGGTTTGCTTATGTGACATGATTGCATGGCTATGAAAAATATGGCATAGTTGCATGGCTAGAACAAATAGGTAGTGGTTTGTAGCTAGGAATAGAGGATTGGTGCCAATGCGGTCTTTTTAGGCTATTTGGTTGTGCCAAGATGACTAGTGTTTGACAACAAAAAACCATCCTTTTTATGTAGGTTATATGCTTTTGTGTATCACCCAGTTGTGATCGTGAGCGTTTATGACAAGATTAGTCGTATTGGTTGTCTTTATTTTTATTTTATAATTTTGGTTGTGTGCGTCATCGTCTTTATATTAAAATATTATCCTTTGTCAGAAAAAAAATTGGGACGTGTGTATGATGCAGAGCCAGGAGGCAATCAATCTTTCATTTTCTTAAATGGAAATGGTATGGTCGCCTCTAAAAAATGCAGTGCAGATTGTGTAAGCTAAGCTGTAGCTAGGTGGGATAATATCAGATTAATCAAGTGAGATACTACATCACACATGCTTTACAATTTATGCTTTTTAAGGAAGCTATTGTTGACACAGAGACCTCTTATTAAGCAATTGGTGGTGCCCAATGTAGTAATGCTTACCAAATCATCAATATGAAAACCACGTACGATATATCATATCCGTTCTGAATTTTGAAGAAAGTTTTCACTTTGCCGAGCTCATCAGCGAGGATTAGTAGCCAGTAGTGTTTTGTATCGAGTGGAAGCCTAGAAAAGCAAACCAACACTACTAGCTAATTGCGCTGCTATGGGACTAATAGGATATGGACCTGCTGCCTTTTACACTTTTAATGATTAGATTACGAGAAGTTTATGTAAAGCACGAACCGATTTGCGCCGCTCTGCCCCTAGCTTACTGTGCTTTACCCCACAAGCATGAGTATATGATGCCTTTTGCAAGCCAAATAGCTAACTATTTATAGGAGATGGTTAAGATATGCACAACATAAGAATGGCCAACATAAGAAACAAGATAAGAATGGCCAAGAAAAACTGCTAATTTCCCCCCTAAGGAAACAGATTAAGGTGCATTCATGTCGAAGAAAACTTGCGTTTTGGTTCCATCACTGATTTCGGATGATTCTTGCTCAAACATTCGAAGCTTCAAATCAGGAGTCTCTCTCTCCTCCACTCCTTGCAATCATCGTGCGTGTGATGCCGGTGTGGCACAACAGAGCTTTCATACACCCATCAATCATGTTTGCAGCACAGCACAACAAGTTGCCTATGCTTTTCACCCTTGTGTTTCAACCTTGTGCTGGACAAGATTCTCTATGCACGCATCGTACGCCCTCTGTAAGGGAGTAGATGAGTCGGGCTGGTTTCTCATAACAACTCAGCCTAGCTAGTGCGTGGCTCTCCTAGAATATATAGACAATTAAGAGCAGAGAATTCATGCTGCACAATTAATGGTTAATCAGACGAGCAATGATGAAAGAACAAATATATTAAGAAAGTGACGAGCAATGTTGAAGCTTACTCTGCAGCAGAAACGGAAAGCAAGTGCCAACCAGAAGGAGCCCACAGTTTGACCGGAGGACACCTGAACGAAGTCCCACTTCCAAATATATGAACCTCCCGAGTGATGCTCCTACCACTTGAGTGATCGAATTCCTTTTTTCCTACCAGTGACTGAGTGGTGAGTATGCATGCATGGGTATATCCCACAATCTCGTGCAACCGATGGAAGCCGATCCGGTTGATGCATGCACGCACGAAACAAATCACCTGAGGACGTGACAAGGTGTTGCTAAGTGCACACTCATGAACCTCCTCCTCTTGGGTTGAGGGGAAGCTTCACTACAACACACACATAATACAGGTGATGCGTGCGTGTGTGGCCGTGCTGTTGCAACGCTGTTGTAGCCCCAGCTCAATCCATCAATTTTCCAATACCAAACGCTGTTATTACAATAGATATATGTGCTTGCCTTGGGTCCCTTTGGTCCCTTGTTTTGGGGTTGAGCCGCTAGCTCTCCTTGTTGAGCCCCACTGCTACTCTCGAGAAAGAGCTCATCATTCCTTCGTTCGTGGCCTCTACAACAACTTTGATGGGTAGCCGTGCACCGAACTGCGCTTGTGCATCTATTCTAGTGTGCCGACGGCGACGAAGAACGGCGACTGGCGCGGTGCACGAGGAGGACGGACGGCGGTTGCGGCGTCTTGGTTTGACCGGCCGGCGAGAGGGGGGCCGTGTACGTACGTGTCACGGGATAATAGACGAGATGGGCTCGACGGCTCGGCGTCGGCGGAGACATGCCCAGGAATCGCCGGGGTGGCCGCCCTCTTGTCCCGCTAAAGGAAGATGCGTTTCGTGTATACTGTGCTACTTTGCACATTAGTTTAGTCTTTTCAATCAACACGTACGGTGAAGAAATAAGACCAATGCAAGCTGGAAATTGTTCCTTTTTCTCCGTGTCTGTGCGCGGAGAAGACAAAGAAAAGAGAGGGGAGATGGAGAGCAACGAGTAGACGACATGAAGTTGTGGCACCTACAGTGTCCTAAGTGAGTGGCACCTCCAGCAAGCAGCGCAGGGACACGGATGCCCAGCATGTTTGCAGCACCGGCTCTCGGGATCGATGGGGTCGTCCAACGTGTGCAGGCTCCCTGACGAGGAAAAGATATCCCCGACCGATATCATATCACAGAGTGGCAACAGCAGGCTGATCGGCCACTAGACTGCGAAACGCGTGTGATCACCAGGCCGGTTCTGTCCGTCGGTACGTACAATACAAGTACTCTACAACCTGCGGCCGGCCGGCCAGATCACTGGGCCTGCCCACAACAGGACTAGTAATAATTAAACACCGGTGATGGGTTGTGCAGGGCTACCGAGCATGCTCCTACTATTATCCTACTGAATTTTTCAGAATTTTCTGTATCACGTACATTTGAATTTTGTGACATGGTAACACGTATCACAGCATGTTTTTCCTCTCCTACTCCTAGTAGGATGCGTCGTCTCAACACTGACTAGTCTGAGCATACTCCCTCGACAGATGCAGCACTCGCTCGCAGATTCCGTATCCATGTAGATGTAGGAGTAGGTCAGGCTATGCCTATGCAATATACTCCTACGTACTAGCAGTGTTGAGGAATGAGAGATCGGTTCGTGTCGCGGCGATCCCAAGAAGGCACTGCTGAGATGCGAGTTGCGAGGCCACTTGTTTCGGTTGCTCGCTCGAATCTCAAAAGAAGCAAGAGAAGATCTGTATGGGGCTGCTAGGCTATGGCTTCTCTACATGCACTAGCGGGAGATCCATTTGTTACTTTACTTGCGTCAAACTTGGATGGAAGGGGAGTCCATATTTGGGAGATCCGCAAAGTAATAAAGCGGCCAAAAACAAAAGAGGATCCTTCCATTCTTTCCACCAAAATATCACTCACTACATGTAGAGGAAGAGGTCTATGACAGCGAAAGCAGCAACCGCAAGTGGAGCTGCGCGATGGTACTTGTGCGCCAACGTGTATAAAATTCTTTGGTAGATTGATTTTGCAACCACAACAACAAGTGGAGATAAACTCAACCCGACGGCGTTCTACGTGAAAAGAAGCGCATGCAAATGCAATGCAACAGAGGAAGAGGAGCCTACCGACAACTCGTTCTACTCCGTAAATCAGAGCCTGGAAGAATATAATTTAGAGAGGAGACGCGGAAGAAAAAGGATTCAAGAACGCTTTTAAGCTTGATTGAAAAATCCACGGATTTATTCCCTCCTTCTTCCGCCGGACGGACGCGTGGACGGGGATTCCGTTCTGTCGTCCTCGTCGATGGAAATGAGCCCGTGACAGAGCGTGATGCTAATTGTGTTCCAGCACGATCGATGGATTAGCGGTTGATTTGGACACAGAGCCGCGCGCCCTTAATGCGACCGCGGGACTCCACTCGTGCACACATGATGGGGACGCGAGGTCTGATCCCGATCCCTTGTCGATGTTACGCAGCACCAGACAGATCATGGGGCTACAGGAGACGCGAGTGGCCGGCATCCCGCCATTTGTTCTCCCTCTTAACGAAAGCTTACTGGCGAGGCGAGGCGATTATACGTCGCCGTCGCCACTTTCTCGTGAGCGCTATTCGCCATCACGAGGTTCGTTTGTTCATGTGACAAGTCACGGGGGCGGAAGCAGATGTTTCACAACGAGATCCTTCACGGTACACTGACTGTAATGGATGTAATCACAATGGATTGGCTGTCACCGTGCAGTGAGAAAGATGAGAGATGATGGATCGGAGATTTTTGTCGCAAAAAATGCTATACGCGTACGTCCGCTGAACAGGGATGAGCTGGTTGTGGTGTGCCGGCACGGGTGAGACGTGCGAATGCGGACAGCGGCAGTGGCATGGCATGGCATGGGCCTCCTCCTCCCATGCCGGCCGGCAAACATGCATGCATACACGCACGGACACGCTATCTGTTGGGCCTTTCTCGGCGGCTGCTGGTCACCACCGGCGAGCGCCGAAAGCGTCCGAGCAGTACAATACGACTGCCCTCCAATGGCATGGCGCGCTGTGCGGCTGTGCCCTCCCGTGTGGTACGACGCCGCTCATGTGCGGCGCGGGTCCGGCTGATGACTGCTTTGCGCTGCCTCTACGGCTATGGGCCGGCGCGTACCACCTAGTTTGGCTCCGTCCTCAGATTGGCTCCTGGATATGACGCTCAAATGCCCGCCGCAGCCTACTAGTTGTGGCGGGGAGTACTACCATCTCTCTATCCTTTTCTCAAGAAATGTGTACTGGGTACTGACCGTCCCTTATTCGGCGCATAGGTGCTTTGCCTATCAAGTGTAAGTGTAGTACTCCCGCCGTTTCTAAATATAAGTTTTGTTTCTAAAGATTCCAATGCCGGCTACGTATGGAGCAAAATAAGTGAATCTATGCTTTACAATATGTCTATATACATTCGTATGTAGCGAAAATACAAAGATGAACATGGTCTCACGCGCACCCACGTGAATAGTAAATTCATAAAAAAAATACTCAAATTTTTTTTAAAAATTCTGAGATTTTATAGTATGAAACTTAGTCGAACATTCTGCTCGCGCGTGAAGATTCGTGGTGTATTGACACTCATGGTATTCTTAGTGAAGAAAAATACAATTGTGACCATATTATTCATCAAATAGTGTTTTTTAATATACCTTCTATTTTGTTATGTTTGCCTGGTTTACCACGGATGTGATTGCTTCATGAATCTTCATACGCGGGTATACCGGTTGACTATGTATATTACAAAAATAAAATTTGATTTTTTTAGCATTTTTTCAAATTTACTATTCGGAAAGGGTGCGTGTGGAACCATGTTCACCAAATCTGCAACCCGTATCTAGTCCGTATTGAAATCTTTTAAAAAGTCTTATATTTAGAAACGGAGGGAGTAGTAACTGGATTTTGGCTTTTGCCAGTCAGGGAATCGAATCATTTGGATGAGAAATAATTACGGTTCTATCTAATTCCTACACCACTAGGTTTTACATGGAGATTCATAGGGATTCTTTTCTTTTATTTCTTTGTATGGTTAATCAAGTAGTGTAGGAGTTAGACGGGACTTTGTTAATTCTCGTCTAGATGAGAATTAGCAAATCCGAATAATTACAAACATGATGAAAATCACCAAAGAGAACAAAAGTAAGAAAAATTGATCTACCGGATAGCAATAGTTAACGGAACATAATCACTATTAATAAGCTGACTGGAAACATATTCCTTCCTATCAAATAATGTTTCATGTCTGAAATATGTGACCCGTCGAACAAAGTTTTGCATTACATTCCACATTATATCACATGCAAGCTCAACCCTTGCAAAGGAGGAACATTACCATGGTCGGTCGTTTATCACATCACCCCGCTCGTGGTACCCTTTGATATGTTGAGCAGTGTCAACAAGATTGAGCTTCCTTTTCTCTCGTCGGCAAAAGATAAAACAACCGGTGCAACATTCGAAGTCAACTGGGAGGCCGTTTCTGCCCCACCCACCTCGGTGGGCCTGGGATACTCGATACACCCTAAACATATCAACTTTTCGAAACATTTTTGCTCTTATTTTGGTCTCTAATTTGCATGACTTTAGTTAAACTAACCCTGACTGACGTTGTTTTTAGTATAATTACCATAGTGTTTGATACGTCTCCGTCGTATCTACTTTTTCAAACACTTTTGCCCTTGTTTTGGACTCTAACTTGCATGATTTGAATGGAACTAACCCGGACTGACACTGTTTTCAGCAGAATTGCAATGGTGTTATTTATGTGCAGAAACAAAAGTTCTCGGAATGACCTGAAACTTCACGGAACATATATTCGGAAATAATAAAAAATCCTTGCAAAAGATGAAGACCAGGGAGCCCACCACCTGTCCACGAGGGTGGGGGGCGCGCCCCCCTACCTCGTGGGCCCCCTGGAGCTCCTCCGACCTCAACTCCAACTCTATATATTTGGTTTCGGAGAGAAAAAATCAGAGAGAAGAATTCATCGCGTTTTACGATACGGAGCCGCCGCCAAGCCCTAAAACCTCTCAGGAGGTGATGTCTACTACACAACCTTCTTCTTGTAGACGTTGTTGGGCCTCCAAGTGCAGAGGTTTGTAGGACAGTAGCAAATTTCCCTCAAGTGGATGACCTAAGGTTTATCAATCCGTAGGAGGCGTAGGATGAAGATGGTCTCTCTCAAGCAACCCTGCAACCAAATAACAAAGAGTTCTCTTGTGTCCCCAACACACCCAATACAATGGTAAATTGTATATGTGCACTAGTTCGGCGAAGAGATGGTGATACAAGTGCAATATGGATGGTAGATAAAGGTATTTGTAATCTGAAAATATAAAAACACCAAGGTAACTAATGATAAAAGTGAGCGTAAACGGTATTGCAATGATAGGAAATAAGGCCTAGGGTTCATACTTTCACTAGTGTAAGTCCTCTCAACAATACTAACATAATTGGATCATAAAATTATCCCTCAACATGCAACAAAGAGTCACTCCAAAGTCACTAATAGCGGAGAACGAACGAAGAGATTATGGTAGGGTACGAAACCACCTCAAAGTTATTCTTTCCAATCAATCCGTTGGGCTATTCCTATAAGTGTCACAAACAGCCCTAGAGTTCGTACTAGAATAACACCTTAAGATACAAATCAACCAAAACCCTAATGTCACCTAGATACTTCAATGTCACCTCAAGTATCCGTGGGCATGATTATACGATATGCATCACACAATCTCAATTCATCTATTCAACCAACACAAAGAACCTCAAAGAGTGCCCCAAAGTTTCTACCGGAGAATCACGACGAAAACGTGTGCCAACCCCTATGCATAGGTTCCCAATGTCACGAAAACCCGCAAGTTGGTCACCAAAACGTACATCAAGTGGCACGTGGTATCCCATTGTCACCACAGATATCCATGGCAAGACATACATCAAGTGTTCTCAAGTCTTTAAAGACTCAATCCGATAAAATTACTTCAAAGGGGAAACTCGATTCATTACAAGAGAGAAGAGGGGGGAAGAAACATCATAGGATCCAAATATAATAGCAAAGCTCGCGATACATCAAGAACGTATCATCTCAAGAACACGAGAGAGAGAGATCAAACACATAGCTACTGGTACATACCCTCAGCCCCGAGGGAGAACTACTCCCTCCTCGTCATGGAGAGCACCGGGATGATGAAGATGGCCACCGGAGAAGGATTGCCCCCTCCGGCAGGGTGCCGGAACGGGTCTAGATTGAGTTTCGGTGGCTACGGAGGCTTCTGGCGGCGGAATTAGGTTTTTTGCTCCGTCCTTGGTCTAATGGGGGTACGTAGGTATATATAGGAGGAAGGAGCACGTCGGTGGAGCTCCGAGGGGCCCACGAGGCAGGGGGCGCCCAGGGGGGGCGCCCTCCACCCTCGTGACCTCCCCGGAAACTTCTTGGAGTAGGGTCCAAGTCTCCTGGATCACGTTCGGTGAGAAGATCATGTTCCCGAAGGTTTCATTCCGTTTGGACTCCGTTTGATATTCTGTTTCCTCAAAATACTGAAATAGGCAAAAAAAAACAGCAATTCTGGGCTGGGCCTCCGGTTAATAGGTTAGTCCCAAAAATAATATAGAAGTGGAAAATAAAGCCCAATATAGTCCAAAACAGTAGATAAAGTAGCATGGAGCAATCAAAAATTATAGATACGTTGGAGACGTATCAGGCATCCCCAAGCTTAATTCCTGCTTGTCCTCGAGTAGGTAAATGATAAAAAGAGAATTTTTGATGCGGAGTGATACTTTGGCATAACTTCAATGTAAATCTTCTTAATCATGGTATGAATATTCAGATCCGAAAGGTTCAAGACAAAAGTTCATATTGACATAAAAAATGATAATACTTCAAGCATACTAATCAAACAATTATGGCATCTCAAAATAACATGGCCAAAGGAAGTTCATCCCTACAAAATCATATAGTTAGGCTATGCTTCATTTTTGTCACACAAAGATGTTCCCAACTTCTATACCCCCGATGACAAGCCAAGCAATTGTTTTATACTCAAATAATCTCAAACTTTTTCAACCTTCACGCAATACATGAGCGCGAGCCATGGACATAGCACTATGGGTGGTATAGAATATGATGATGGGGATTGTGTGGAGAAGACAAAAAAGGAGAAAGTCTCACATCAACGAGGCTAATCAATGAGCTATGGAGATGCCCATCAATTGATGTTAATGCAAGGAGTAGGGATTGCCATGCAACGAATGCACTAGAGCTAAGAATGCTCAACAAAAGAAAACTAGTGGGTGTGCATCCAACTTGCTTGCTCATGAAGACCTAGGGCATTTTGAGGAAGCCCATCGTTGGAATATACAAGTCAAGTTCTATAATGAAAAATTCCCACTAGTATGAACAAGACAACTTATGAGACTCACTATATGAAAATCATGGTGCTACTTTGAAGCACAATATATGAGACTCACTACATGAAGAACAAGGTGCTACTTTGAAGCACAAGTGTGGAAAAAGAGATAGTAGCATTGCCCTTTTTATTTTCTCTTTTTTTGGGCCTTTTTTTTCTTTTTGGCCTTTCTCTCTTTTTTTTGATTGGGCAATGCTCTAATAATGATGATCATCACACTTCTATTGATTACAACATAATGATTACAACTCGATACTAGAACAAGATATGACTCTATATGAATGCCTCCGGCGGTGTACCGGGATGGTGCAATGAATCAGGAGTGACATGTATGAAAAATAATGCATGGTGGCTTTGCCACAAATACGATGTCAACTACAAGATCGTGCAATGGCAATATGACAAAAGCAAAGCATGTCATGATGATGATGATGATGATGATGATGATGATGGAAGTTGCATGGCAATATATCTCGGAATGGCTATGGAAATGCCATGATAGGTAGGTATGGTGGCTGTTTTGAGGAAGATATAGAGAGGTTTATGTGTGAAAGAGCGGATCATATCACGGGGTTTGGATGCACCGGCGAAGTTTGCACCAACTCTCAATGTGAGAAAGGGCAATGCACGGTACCGAAGAGGCTAGCAAATGGCGGAAAGGTAAAAGTGCGTATAATCCATGGACTCAACATTAGTCAAAAGAACTCATATACTTATTGCAAAAATTTAGAAGTCATCAAAAATCAAGTACTGCGCGCATGCTCCTAGGAGGATAGATTGGTAGGAAAAGACCATCGCTCGTCCCCGACCGCCACTCATAAGGATGCACAAGCCAGGTACACTTCATGCTTCAAATTTGTTACACAACTTTAACCATACGTGCATGCTACGGGACTTGCTAACTTCAACACAAGTATTTCTCAAACTCACAACTACTCAACTAGCACGACTATGATATTATCACCTCCATATCTCAAAACAATTATCAAGCATCAAACTTATCTTAGTATTCAACCCACTAAAAAGAAAGTTTCACATATCTTGAATACCAAGTATATTAACATTAAGCAAATTACCATGCTATTAACGACTCTCAAAATAATCTAAGTGAAGCATGAGAGATCAAGTTTCTTTAAAACAAACCACCACCGTGCTCTAAAAGATCTAAGTGAAGCACTAGAGCAAAAATTATCACGCTCAAAAAGATATAAGTGAAGCACATAGAGTAAACTATCAAGCTCAAAAGATATAAGTGAAGCACATAGAGTATTCTAACAAATTTTAATTCATACATGGCTCTCTCAAAAGGTGTGTACAGTAAGGATGATTGTGATAGACTAACAAGCAAAGACACAAATAATACAAGACGCTCCAAGCAAAACACATATCATGTGGTGAATAAAAATATAGCTCCAAGTAAATTACCGATGGAAGTGGACGAAAGAGGGGATGCCTTCCGGGGCATCCCCAAGCTTTGACTTTTTTGGTGTCCTTGGATTATCTTGGGGGTGCCATGGGCATCCCCAAGCTTAGGCTCTTGCCATTCCTTGTTCCATAATCCATCAAAAGAATTCACCCAAAACTTGAAAACTTCACAACACAAAACTTAACAGAAAACTCGTAAGCTCCGTTAGTATAAGAAAATAAATCACCACTTCAAGGTACTATAATGAACTCATTCTTCATTTATATTGGTGTTAAACCTACTGTATTCCAACTTCTCTATGGTTTATAAACTATTTTACTAGCCATAGATTCATTAAAAATAAGCAAACAACACACGAAAAACAGAATCTGTCAAAAACAGAACAGTCTGTAGTAATCTGGATCAAACGTATACTTCTGGAACTCATAAAATTCTCAAATAAATTGCTGGACCGTAGGAATTTATCTATTAATCATCTTCAAAAAGAATTAACTAAATAGCACTCTCCAAATAAAAATGGCAGCAGTTCTCGTGAGCGCTAAAGTTTCTGTTTTTTACTGCATGATCAACAAGACTTTACCCAAGTCTTCCCAAAGGTTCTACTTGGCACAAACACTAATTAAAACATAAAAACACATCTAAACAGAGTATAGATGAATTATTTATTACTAAACAGGAGCAAAAGGCAAGGAACAAAAATAAAGTTGGGTTGCCTCCCAACAAGCGCTATCGTTTAACGCCCCTAGCTAGGCATGATAATTTCAACGATGCTCACATAAAAGATAAGAATTGTAATATAAAGAGAGCATCATAAAGAATATGACTAGCACATTTAAGTCTAACATACTTCCTATGCATAGGGATTTTGTGAGCAAACAACTTGTGGGAACAAGAATCAACTTGCATAGGAAGGTAAAACAAGCATAACTTCAAAACTTTAAGCACATAGAGAGGAAACTTGATATTATTGCAATTCCTACAAGCATATGCTCCTCCCTCATAATAATTTTCAGTAGCATCATGAATGAATTCAACAATATAACCAGCACCTAAAGCATTCTTTTCATGATCTACAAGCATAGAAAGTTTATTACTCTCCACATAGGCAAAATTCTTCTCATTCGGAATAGTGGGAGTATCATAGGAAAGTCGAATACTATAAATTGTTTCCATATTAAAAGAGTAATGTTCAGAGAAGGGGTAATCATAATCGTGACAAGTTTTATAAATATAATCATCACTACTTTTTATAGCATAAGTTTCATCACAATAATCATCATAAGTAGCAACTTTGTTCTCATCATAATCACTTTGCATATCAAAACATGGAAGGCTAAAAATATCATCATTATTAAACATAGAATCCCCAAGCTTGGGACAGACATTAATTGCAGCACATATATTCTCAAATATGTCATCCTCATCAAACATAGCTTCCCCAAGCTTGGGCCTTTTCGTATCATAAGCATAATCACTCTCATCATTAATAGCATGGATAGCACCAATAGTATAGCAATTATTATATTCTTCCAAGCATGTGCCAAAAAGATTTTCAAGATCATAAGAAGTATCATTATCTTCCCAATCATAATCATCACAACAAGCAATAGGCATAACGAGATCATCATCAAGTGTATCATCTTCATTTTCATGAGGCACAACAATAATAGGAGCAACTTTATTTGGGAGAGATACCTTTTTACCTCTCTTCCTTTTTCTTTTCTTCTTCTTTACCACATCGTGTGTGGGTTCAATCCTCTTTTTGGAGCTCCTTATTAATGAGATTGGTTGAATAGGAGGCTCCTCCTCGTTGCCTGATTCATCATAAGAGATAATAGGAGGATATTAGGAAGTCTCTTCCGTTTCATTAGTATTCTCTTCATCTTCTATTTGTTTCCTTTTCTTTATGTAGTTGGCAATATAAGGATTTTCAATGCAATTCACCGCACAATACATATAAATATTCTCTAGATCAAAATCAAGAACTCTATCAAGATTAAACTTTGGAATACCCTCAGTTATACGTTTCATTTCTTCATAACCCAAAAGAAGGCTAAGCTCTTTATGATGCTCAAGGGTAATCAAATTATCAAATGTTTGGACACGACTTGATCATGAAACAAATAGCATTGGAGCTTTAAATGACCATGTTCATTGCAAAGTTCACAAGGGGCACGAAAAATATTGAATCTTTCAGCACATTCATCTAGACTTTCTTGCAACAATCTAGTTTCTAAGTACTTATGCCTCTTGCAATATCTATCTTCCCTATTTGGTGTGTACTTGCAAACCCAATGCACTCCATAAAAATTGACATGTTTATAGGAGGTATTTTCATCATAACTAGTGCAATCATCATTAGCATTATGGATATTCAAAGAATTCGTACTAACAACATTGCAATCATGCTCATCATTCAAAGATTTAGTGCCAAACATTTTGTAGATTTCTTCTTCTAGCACTTGAGCACAATTATCCTTTTCATCATACTCACGAAAGATATTAAAAAGGTGAAGCGTATGAGACAAACTCAATTCCATTTTTTACAGATTTCTTTTATAAACTAGACTAGTGCTAAAACAAGAAACAAAAAGATTCGATTGCAAGATCTAAAGATATACCTTCAAGCGCTAACCACTCCGGCAACGGCGCCAGAAAAGAGCTTGATGTCTACTACACAACCTTCTTCTTGTAGACGTTATTGGGTCTCCAAGTGCAGAGGTTTGTAGGACAGTAGCAAATTTCCCTCAAGTGGATGACCTAAGGTTTATCAATCCGTGGGAGGCGTAGGATAAAGATGGTCTCTCTCAAGCAACCCTGCAACCAAATAACAAAGAGTCTCTTGTGTCCCCAACACACCCAATACAATGGTAAATTGTATAGGTGCACTAGTTCGATGAAGAGATGGTGATACAAGTGCAATATGGATAGTAGATAATGGTTTTGTAATATGAAAATATAAAAACAGCAAGGTAACAAGTGGTAAAATTGGATACATAAGAAATTTTAAATTTTAAATTTAAATGACCATGTTCATTGCAAAGTTCACAAGTATGGTGAAGAAATTTTAAATTTTCAGCACAAACATCTAGCCTTTCTTGCAACCATTTAGTTTCCAAATACTTATGCCTCTTACAAAATCTATTTTCCCTATTTGGTGTGTACTTACAAACTCTATGCACTCCACAAAAATTGACATGCTTATAAGAGACATTTTCATTATGACTAGTGCAATCATCATTCGTACTATGGATATTCAAGGAGTTCATACTAACAACATTGCAATCATGCTCATCATTCAAAGATTTAGTGCCAAACATTTTATAGACTTCTTCTTCTAGCACTTGAGCACGATTTTCCTTTCCATCATTCTCACGAAAAAAATTAAAAAGATGAAGCGCATGAGGCAAACTCAATTCTATTGTTTTGTAATTTTCTTTTATAAACTAAATTAGTGCTAAAACAAGAAACTAAAAGATTCGATTGCAAGATCTAAAGATATACCTTCAAGCGCTAACCACTCCGGCAACGCCGCTAGAAAAGAGCTTGATGTCTACTACACAACCTTCTTCTTGTAGACGTTATTGGGCCTCCAAGTGCAGAGGTTTGTAGGACAGTAGCAAATTCCCTCAAGTGGATGACCTAAGGTTTATCAATCCGTGGGAGGCGTAGGATGAAGATGGTCTCTCTCAAGCAACCCTGCAACCAAATAACAAAGAGTCTCTTGTGTCCCCAACACACCCAATACAATGGTAAATTGTATAGGTGCACTAGTTCGACGAAGAGATGGTGATACAAGTGCAATATGGATAGTAGATAATGGTTTTGTAATATGAAAATATAAAAACAGCAAGGTAATAAGTGGTAAAAGTCAGTGTAAACGATATTTTAATGCGTTGAAACAAGGCCTAGGATTCATACTTTCACTAGTACAAGTTCTCTCAACAATAATAACATAATTGGATCATATATCTATCCATCAACATGCAACAAAGAGTCACTCCAAAGTCACTAATAGCAGAGAACAAACGAAGAGATTATGGTAGGGTACGAAACCACCTCAAAGTTATCCTTTCTGATCGATCTATTCAAGAGTTTGTAGTAACCTTACTAGAGGGGAAGCGACGTCTACTTCCTTCGAACCAAAGATGAAGAAAGAAGAATGCAAAATCAAGAATCCGCAGATAAACAATGAATGCATGGAGAAGATATTAGTCCAACTAGTGGGAGCAGTTATGAAAGTTGAAAATCTTCTAAAATGCATACTTGTGGTTCTTGTTTTCTTTGGTCTTACTATTCTAGTAAAGATTTGGTGATGTCTTATGTATCCAATGTTGTTGAAAAAGCAAAGAAATGCATTATGTTGGATCGAATTAAGGTGCAAATTTAGGTTTTCCGAGGCGGGAGGAGCTGCGCCAGATCAGACCCTGTAAAGCCGACCCGTAAAAGAGCATATTCCGCTAATATCCTTTTTTACGGGTCCGTTATGCGGAGTGTGCAACTGCGGCCGTCCGCGCCGCCCGCAAAGCGTTTTTCCGCAAACTGCAAACACGTTTTGCGGGCCGGTCGGATGCGGGATCTGCTAGAGTTGCTCTTAGATCACTATTTTAGTTATCAATGATCTTATATTAATTTACAGATGGAGTAGTTAGCACGAGAGTTGGTAAATAGGATGGGGTGTTTCATGCTTGAGAGGTGACTAATGCACTGGCGCTATTATAACTGTGCTACTGATAAACTGTTGCAAGAAAGTTATCTCTTAGGTGTAGTTGAATTAACAACTCAGCTGCTAAGGCTTATAAATATTTTTTAGCTTTCTTTATGTCGAATCAATAAATTTGGATGAAATATTACCCTCGAAAACTGTCATGGCCCCCTATACTTATGGATCATCAAGACTATATTCCCGCGCTGTTGCCGGGGAGTATAGCTCTATTTATTAAGTTCACTTGGAAGTCAATTATCTGATGTAATTTATCTTTACTATGAAGAAACTCAATTTCGTTTTGAATTCTATTTTTCCTTCAAAAGCAAACTTTCCCTAAATGCCAAATGGAATATTTTTGAATAGGTATACATTTTGTTTGGTCCTTTTGAACAAATATTTTCTGCCACATATTTTGAACGCCTAGATTAAATATTGTATTAAATTTCAATTTGTCTTAAAACCCATATATGCTCTAAATCTAGTATGGAATATTAACAAAAAGTCAAATTTTTTATTGGTAATTTATTTTTCTGCTCAAGTAAATACAAAGTCCTTCTAAATAGTTTCCCTTTTGGATTTTTGAATATATTCCAAGAACCAATCCAATTTAATCTTTTTTGGAAACTTATCAGAGGCTTAAATATTGTTTGGGTCTTATTAAAAATACTTTTCAGCCCAAATAAATCTTTTAACTTGTCACCGCATTTTGGGATTCAAAATTGTTTCCTAAACCTTTTAGGGTTCATTCTATTTTCCCAAATTTCAAACTAGGGTTTCAAATATTGTTTGAGGTTTATGGAATTTATTCCAACCCAATGAAGGCATCTTTGTGTGCGCTCAATTTGGATTATATAGTTACTCACTAAACTTCTACTTAGGTTTCTTTATAATCCCAAATTTTAATTGAGTCACTTTTTCAAACAATTCAAGCAATCAATAATCAATTCTAGCTAAAGTAATCATTTTCAAACGACATCAAATGCGTAATATAATGTATGCAATGAAAATCCATACATATCTTTGGTTACTCGTGTTAGCAGTGAGTTGATACGTCCAAAACGCATCTACTTTTCTAACCACTTTTGCTTGCCCCAGTTAAATAATCTTTCTTGGACTAGTTATTATTATTGCTAATGGTGTTGTTTACATGTGCACTTGACAACAATTCACCAAAAAAGTAAAATGATATTTTTGGGAGTTTTGGAGCAAAAGAGGAAGACCACCCGAAAGATGTCACAAGGACCGATGAGGGATTCCACCCCCACATGTGGGATTGTGGTATGGCTGCATGGGGCCATATGCATCCATGGCTACCATCTTCCAGCTATAAGACCGAACCTTTAGAGGTATAGAGTCTCTTGGAACCTCTTGCTTCCTCTTATGCTACAATTGTCAGAGGCGAGAAGGCAGCGATTTCTGAGAGCGGATGCTCGTCAGGGCACTAAGTAGCCTAGCATGTCTCCGGTGGTCCTTATGGATCTCGAGGATGTGGCAAGGTTTGCTTTCATGTTGGTAGGTGGGGAGTTGAATCTCAATGTTAGTGGAGTTTAGTGTCCATGTGAAGATGGAGATGTAGTAGCGGCGTCTTCTCGTCGAAGTAATGTTCTTCCCATTCTCTCCCCATTCCAATGGTGTCCTTCTCGATGATAACATGGATGAAACGACGATAATGACGGTGATTTTTAGAAAAGGGGCGTGCGGGAGGAGCATGTACTCAACTTCAAAGGTTCAATGTCGGGACATCAATTCTTAAACCGGCGTCGGCACGGGGGCATGACGCTCTCTATGGGGACTATTTGGCCCTTGATGCACTATTCAACTGGTATTTGCAATGTCGATACCGGATGCACCACCCATTGTCCTTGCACATCATGAAAGGTATGAGGGTATATGATGGTTACTTAAAGATGAAGAAGGATACCACTGGCTACATTGGTGGACATTTTAAGGGCATCCGTTTAATTGTCCATGTTGCCCTTACGAGGCTAATTTAAGCTTGTTGGTTGCCAGCATTGTTGAGAAAATCATTAACTGGTAGCTGCTGAGTTGGCTGGCATGTAGGGGATTAATAGACTAATCGTCCATTTAATCAATTAATCGACCGATTTATGAAATTATCGGCTACTTAGTGACGCTACGAGTAGGTTTAATCGGCAAGTTAACTGGTTATTTGGACGAATTCATGAACAGGGGTTACCGGTGCAGCCTACAAACGCCTTATCCTTCTCATATGGTGTGTTAGCTGTGTTTGTTTTTCTTAAACAAGGATGAAATGTATGTGTTTGAAAATTCAGAATGAAATTCCTTGAATCGCGACTTCGTACCAAAAAAAAACAAATGCATGGAATTTGAGAATGAATGGTATCACGTGTTGAAAGGCCCAATATATTTTTCTTTCTTTGCACAACCCTCATCTCGACGTAATTTTCGTCCTAAAAATTTGCACACATGTGTATATCTGTATTTTTTTCAGAGCTTTTCGAACTGTAAAAAATATGAATTTTGAATTTTGCAAATGGAGGCAGGCCTGCACGGAGCTCCTCGTCCAAAAGCAATTTTCGGTTTTCCTACACACTGGTGTAGACAGAGATACTAAGCAGGCCAATAAAGGCTCAAAGCAAAACAGTAATAAACCCAGAGAACAGCATCAGCTCCAGCCAGCCAAGGCTGTGCTGTGCTTTGCTTTGCGTCTTTGGCCCGCATCGGGCTTGGAGCTAAAGAGCAAAGGCTACACAGTGCTCCTCTCCTAGAAGGCAAAGCAAAGCGCAGCAGCCAGCAGCAGGAGCAGTAGCCGAAGAGCAGCAGCAGCGGCAGAGCAGCGGAGGCCCCCAGACCCAAAGCTCGCCAAAGCTTTCGCTTTATTCCCTTCATATTGGCCTCCGTGCCTCCCTCCCCCCACACTCCTCTGCTACTGCCGCTGCTCCCTCGCCTCGCCTCGCTCTGTCCGTCCCCTCCTCCTGCTCGCCTCCCCCTCCTTGAACCCACAGACCGCGCAGCGCAGCGCAGAGCAGAGCGCCGTCCGTCCTCTCCCGCCTCCCCCTCCACGACCCTCCAGCGCCGCCGGCGCCCGCGAGCTCACTCCTCGCATTGCGCGCGACGTGGGCGGCCGGGTCGCCTCCGTGTCCTCCGCCGAGTTCCTTGGATTCACTTTCTTTCCCCCAGGTGCCGGCCAGCCCCTCCCCCATTTATTTCCGCTGCCCCTGCCGGCCCCCGGGCGTTCCCGCACGGCCGGGCCATTAACTCCCGCCCGCTCGCCCGCCACCGGCATTGATCCGACCGGGCGTCGTGAGCTGGGCGTCTGGTGGGTTGTAATTGCAGGAGCTTTCTCTTTACAGGCTCGTGTCGCCGGCCTCTTTTGGGGCTCTCTTTAATCCTGAATCTTGCCGTCTCTGCTTCCGTTCTTGATCTCGTCCCCCCACCCCCAAATACGCCATTCCTTGGCCCTTCTTTTCCCCACCAATCGCCTCTCGAGGGATTCTCGCCCCTTTTGTCTGAGCCGCCGAGCAATTCTTGGCAATTCCTGCTTCTCCTTCCCAGCGCGGAATCTTCCGAACAAGGGGTGAAAAAAGGGGAGGGAGAGGAAGAATCCGCCCTCCTCCCTTTTGCTTTAGGATATCTATAAACTGTTCGTTCTTAGTGGGGCTACTAGAAAAGGGGGCGAAATTGGGAGGGGATTGGGGGGAGGAGCCATCCCATCCCACCCCTGGACCTGCTGCATGAGGAAGCATTGAGACAATGAGAGATGAGACTCCAACCAAGAACAGGGTAAGTGACCACACATCAATCAACAGCTACTAATAGTATTATCTTCACAATTATCCTGTGTCCAGTCTCTGATCTTGCTTTGGCTCTGATTGGTGTGGGGGAAAAGCTGTCCTGGTCCAAGACCATCGTTAGGAAGTGGTTCAACATCAAATCAAAAGCCAAGGACTTCCATTCGGATTATGGAGTCGAACAAGGTACTAACTACATGCTGTTAACCTCAGGCTTTTTTTCCTCGGTGTTCTGGCTGCTGGATATGAATTTCCTGTTGTTTCCAGGAGCAAGTTTGACCTCCTGCTTCCTACTCCTATGTAGTGTAGTAATTTTTTTTTTGGTTATTGTTGCAGAAACAACCAAACACATGCTTGAGACCTCAGTAAAAATGCAGATTGTTTTCACTGTCCTTGTGCTAAAATTTTGCTCTGACTATTTCAGTGGGGATGCAGTGGAGGACCAGCTTCTCAGAGAGGGATGTGTGCAAGACCAAGAAGAGCAGAACAGGTACTACATTTTGCTTGCGTCCTCAGTCCTCACAGTAACTATCACTGCATTTTCAGATTTTTCACCCCTTTCCATGGGTGCAAAATTGACCGGTCAACATGGTGTCCTATGCCCAATTGACCAAATTAACTCTACCTGTCCTCCTTAGAGAGGCTGCCCAGGAAGAACTTGGATCGGGACTGTCGAGCAGGAAACGGAATCGACCGCGCCTACATCACAAACACGCAGGACTACAGGTATATAATGCTTCTGTACAACAAGGTCGATTCGCCGATCATTGCGAAAGCGAAGTCAGTCTGATGTGACAATCCATGTAACCGTGTGCTTAGGGTGTTCGCTGGTACATGGAATGTGGGAGGAAGGTCACCATCCAGTCATCTGAATCTGGAGGACTGGCTCCATACTTCTCCTGCTGCTGATATATACGTCATCGGGTATAACTCTAAACTCATGCATTTACTTGAGCAAATATTCGTTTTTTGATATATAGAGCATAAACATCCTGAAAAATGGTCCAAATGAATAATGAGAATGTTGTTGTCCTATCAGGTTTCAGGAAATTGTTCCTTTGAATGCTGGCAACGTCCTCTTGACCGAAGACAATGGTCCAGCGAAAAAATGGGTTTCTCTTGTGAGAAAGACGCTAAATAATCTGGATCTCCAGGGCTCTGCCGGGTACAACTACCACACCCCGTCGCCGGCTCCGGAACCTATCGCGGAGCTTAATGTCGATTTCGAGAGATCGTCAAGAAGACAAAAGAACTCTTCGTTCTTCCACCGGCGTTCGTTTCAGTCCTTGGGTCGAAGCTCAAGAATTGACATGATGGATCCACACTCCCTAGTGGACCGACGGTTCAGTGTTTGTGACCGGATTAGCTTTGGGAGCAGGCCAAGCGATGTTGACACCAGTATGAGGTGTGGTGGGTCCTCTGATGATGAGAATATGGACGAGGAATCACCTGGTGGCACCTTCTTCTCACCAATGCCATTTGGATATGGTGCTCCACTATCAACAGATGACAACAACAGACGGTTGGTAAACTCTAAGTAAGTATTCTTGACAATGAATATATATTCTTTGCGCCTGTAGCATAACTTAGTTGTTGCTGAGACTAAGTTGCTAGATGACACAGTTTCCACTGGAAAGTAGGAACTACTAATATTTCATCGATACGTCTTACAAGCTTCATATTCATTCATCACTTGGAATGGCTAAAGTTCTCTGAACTGAAACTCAGATTTTCTATGACACAGCAGGTATTGCTTAGTTGCTAGCAAGCAAATGGTTGGGGTTTTCCTCATGGTTTGGGTGCGGAGTGACATAAGGGAGCATGTGAAGAACTTGAAGGTGTCATGTGTTGGTAGAGGCTTGATGGGATATCTTGGAAATAAGGTACTGTTTGCCATTTATTGCTCAGCTTTTCTAGGTGTGCAGTAGTCAATCTTAAGTTCGTTGTGTGCATTTATTTTTTCCTGGCACTTTTCTTGGCTTTACATAGTTTTATATATGACCCATTCCCTCTTTTTTTTCTTAGGGATCGATATCAATCAGCATGTCTCTGCATCAGACAAGCTTCTGCTTTGTTTGCACACACTTAACATCAGGTCAGAAGGATGGCGATGAACTTAGAAGGAATGCGGACGTGGTGGAAATATTGAGAAAAACCAGATTCCCACATGCTCATGGTGCACGCGACGAGAAGTCGCCAGAGGCAATTCTTGACCATGAGTATGTAGTACTTCCAGCTCGGCTGTACCCAAGTAGAATAAAATTGCACAAATGGAAGACCAATATCTTATATAGTGTCTCATATATTTTGTTTCTTTCAGTCGAATAATATGGCTCGGGGATCTGAATTACCGGATAGCTCTTTCCTATCGCTCCGTGAAGGCTTTGGTCGAGATGCACAACTGGAAACAATTGTTGGAAAAGGATCAGGTAAGCCATTCTGGTCAGAGGTTCGGAACTGATAACATATCATATACCTCTTGAAGCAACTTGCGCAGCTCTGGCGATCACATTCTTGGCCTTGTTTCTTACCTGAAAATTTTCTGCAACAGCTTCGTATAGAGCAAAGGTTTGGTCGGGTATTCGCCGGCTGGAAAGAAGGGAGGATTTATTTTCCACCCACGTACAAGTACTCATACAACTCCGACAGATACGCGGGCGACGATATGCATCCAAATGAGAAGCGGAGGACGCCCGCATGGTAAAAATTCACAAAACAAAACTTATCGATGCATTATTACATCCAAGCATACCTTCTTCCCCTTTTACATCATGACTTTCCCCTCAACAAAAACATTTTTCTTTTCCTGAAGGTGCGATCGGATTTTATGGTATGGCAGAGGCCTAAACCAACTATGTTACGTCCGCGGCGAGTCTAGATTCTCAGACCACAGGCCTGTATACAGCATTTTCACGGCAGAGGTTAAACTGCCGAGCCAGGCCCAATTCGGCAGCTTCACCCGGTCCAGCTCCCTAATGGGGGTGGATGAACTGCCATACCCAACTTATCCACGCAGTTACACAGATATCAACTTTTACTGATTGTGCATCCCCATGGAGCCAAGGTTTGTATTCTACTACTAGTACCAGTATATTCACTGCACTGTCTCATTGTTTAAGCTGGCTGCTCTGTCAGCTTCACTGAATTCCATGTGAAGGCATTGTTGTACTCATCATCATCATAGCTTCCCTGCAGACATTCTTTCTTCGGTGCCAGAGTAGGGGCAGTAGCTTCATTCCTCCCAAGATTCCAGCAACTGTAATATTTCCAGGCAACAGGTGATTCTGAACTGCTCTGCCCTTCCCCCACTCCAGTTCTTGTGCCTCCTCATGGTTAGTGCTGTGATAGCATATGCAGAGGGTATGCATTTTTTTTTTATTATACCACCATGAGTGCAAAAGTTTGCTTGAGCTAACACCTCAGCTCTCACCGTCGTGCAGATTGCAGATACTCAAGAAGATGCCATCTAATTCTAGATTTTTAGGTATGTGATATACTTGACTAGATCGTCGTTTTCGAGAGACAGTTTAAAACGGGACCACTAATAAGACCTTCCCACACTTGTCTACAGGAAGATTTGCACCGTCCGTCCGTTCTGCACAGTTTTGATTGATTCTAACCGTCATCCCTGGGCGGGCACACATTTCATTTCCAAACCAGAATCCAGAATGCAGGACTGCTCTGGTCGTGATTTAAGCTAGTAGATAGGGTAGGAGTCACTGACAGCCGAAGCTAATTTTGTGGCGTGCCGTTTGGATTTCCTTTTTCCGGAGTGGTTTGTGATTCGGAAGGGAATGCTTGTTTTTCTTTTTCTTTTCTTTTTTTCTCATATTTGCTTGGTCTCCTGATGTAACAAGAGCCACTTGGCTCGGCTCGGCTCAGCCCAGTCATTTTAGTCAAAATAGAAAAAGAAACAGCCACCATTTGTACAGCATTATCATCATCATACCATCTGAAGCTTGAGCGGTTGAGCCGTTGTGCTGTGCCTATGATGGATTTACTATGTTTATAGTGCTTACTACTGGAGTGTCCCTCCCCATGCTTGGCAAGAAATGATCACCGGGCAGCAGAGGCTTGCGCGCAAAGCAATGCTCCCTCCCTCCCTCCCAGGACAAAAGAAGAGAAAGTTTCACCCACAAGCCGCCTCTGCCTCTCTCTGCCTGCTGCTGCGCCCTGCAATATTGTTTTGTTTTCTTGTAGCTTTGGCAAGGCCAAGGGAGGGGTGAAAGTGAAACCTAGAGCGAGGGGCAGAGGCTGCTGGCTGCGTGGGCGGCAGGCCGGGGGACACGAAAGCGGTGGGGGCGCGCCAAAAGGGCCGAGGGGCGCTCCCTTCCCTGTCCGTCTACTCAGATGCAGATGCAGATGGAGTGCAGGCGCGAGCACTCGGGTGCTACCGGTCAATCGCTCGTAGGAGTGGTACTAGGACGCCATTGCCATGGCCATGTCTGCTGTGTCTTTTGCTTTCTCATCAAAAGGATGGAAACAAAAAGAGACCCTCGCTCGCTCGGTCCAAAACTACTGTATATCCAGGGTCCAAAGTGGAAGTGCAATAGAGAAGAGCATCTCGTCTCAGCGGACAGGACGCACCACCTGTGTCGTTTTTACCACGGTATCTCTTTTGCTTTTGTGTTACGCCTCGCCGGGCTGTAAACCCTAGGCTGATCTCCCTTCCGTCCACGGCTGGCCGCGAGAGTTTATACTACTACACTGCTACACTTCAGGCATGCTGCTTGCTTCTTGCAGGGCAATGAGCAGTTGTCAGGGTGAATAAATCGTCCACCGGCTTCATCGGGATTAGTTTAGGCTAGAGCCCTCCTAGACCACCCCCAAATCAGCGGCTACACGAATCGTATGGAGCCACGGTCGCCATGGACATGGAGCGAAGCCAGGGAGCGCATGGCAAGGGCTCAGGCCAAAGATGGCACCCACAGTCACGGGCAGCAACTGGCACCTGGCCGGACCGGCGCCGCACGCCACCGGCGTCCTCCTACACTAGACGGTTCTACTATTTTTTGGACGATGGACATAGGCTTTCGGCGCTCGCTTGGGGTGAGCGGCACAGCAGCGGCGGCCGAGAAAGGAAGGTCCGTGCATGCGTATACAGAATAGCGTGTCCGTCCGTGTGCGTATGACATCCGCATGGGAGGAGGAGACCATGGCACTCCCGCTGTCCCCATTTGTACGTCTCACACGGCCCAACCAGCTCCCTTCCCTGGATCTCGACAAAAATCCCATGCATGTCGACCAAAATATAAGATCGATAATGCTAAACATACAAAAAATTACACGCAATTACACGCTGACTAGGTTTCTTTCTTTCTAACTAACCTTGTGATTTGCAATTACTAGCGCTCACAGAAAGTGGCGACGGCGACTATAATCGCCTCGCCAGGAAGCTTTCGTTAAGAGGGAGAACAAATGGCGGGATGCCGGCCACTCGCGTCTCCTGTAGCCCCATCATCTGTCTGGTGCTGCGTAACATCGACAAGGGATCGGGATCAGACCTCGCGTCCCCATCATGTGTGCACGAGTGGAGTCCCGCGGTCGCATTAAGGGCGCGCGGCTCTGTGTCCAAATCAACCGCTAATCCATCGTGCTTAGGGCCAGTTTTTTTGAGCGATTTTATCAGAATCGCCTCCCTCTCCAGCTTCTCCCAAAATCACCGCGCCATATGTTTTTTACAATCGTAACTAATTAGATCTTAACTAGATAGGATTGTAAAAAAAATATAAAGTGGCGATTGTGGGAGAAGCTGGGGAGGAGGACGATTTTGGGAGAATCGTCGAAAAAAACTGGCTTTTAGTATCACACTCTGCCACGCGTTCATTCTGTCGACGAGGACGACAGAAGAGAATCCCCGTCCATGCGTCCGTCCGGCAGAAGAACGAGGGAATAAATTGATTTTTCAAGCTTAAAAGCGAGCAACACCAAGCTGGGAACATGGACGTCTTTCTTGAATCCTTTTTCTTCCGCGTCTCCTCTCTAAATTATACTCACGTACTGGCCAGAACTCTTCCGGGCTCTGATTTATGGACTAGTACGAGTTGTTGGTAGGGTCCTCTGCCTCTGTTGCATTGCATGCGCTCCTTTTCACGTAGAACTTCGTCGAGTCGAGTTTATCTTCACTTTTATTGTGGTTGCGAAATCAACTGCCCGTCCGTCTCAAAATAGGTGTCTCGACTTTGTATTAACTTTAGTACAAAATTATACTAAATCGAGACATTTGTTTTGGAACGAAGAGAGTGCCAAATACTAACGAATTTTATACACGTTGGCGCACAAGTACCATCGCGCAGCTCCACTTGCGGTTGCTGCTTTCGCTGTCATAGACCTCTTCCTCTACATGTAGTGAGTGATATTTTGGTGGAAAGAATGGAAGGATCCTCTTTTGTTTTTGGCCGCTTTATTACTTTGCGGATCTCCCAAATATGGACTCCCCTTCCATCCAAGTTTGACGCAAGTAAAGTAACAAATGGATCTCCCGCTAGTGCATGTAGAGAAGCCATAGCCTAGCAGCCCCATACAGATCTTCTCTTGCTTCTTTTGAGATTCGAGCGAGCAACCGAAACAAGTGGCCTCGCAACTCGCATCTCAGCAGTGCCTTCTTGGGATCGCCGCGACACGAACCGATCTCTCATTCCTCAACACTGCTAGTACGTAGGAGTATATTGCATAGGCATAGCCTGACCTACTCCTACATCTACATGGATACGGAATCTGCGAGCGAGTGCTGCATCTGTCGAGGGAATGTGTTCAGAGACTAGTCTATGTTGTCCTACTCCCTCCATTTCAAAATATAATGCGTCCGCGCTTCCCGAGGTCCAACTTTAACCATAAACTTAATCAACGAGACCAACTGTGGCGTAAGAAAAAAATATATAATTGAAAACTTCTTTCAAATACGAATTCACTGATATAATTTTTGCTTCCGCCGCAATTCATCTTGATAGTTAAATTTACGGTTAAATTTAAAGCACGTGGATCACTACTAGAGATATGAGTTTTAGCCACCAAGGTGATCGGTTGCTAAAAGTACAAAATTGGTCGCTAGTGGTCTACTGGTACCAACACTACTTGGTCGCTTTGTGGTGGCTATAGTCTAGTCGCTATAGATATTAAGCGACCAACATTGAGAACCCTGGTCACTAAATGTCATACCAATAGCTACCGACCAAATCTGATGACTAATGGTATCTAGCGACCAAGGGAGACTTGATGACTAATGACATCTAGAGACCATGGACGACTTGGTTGCTAAAAATGTACAGCCACCATGTACATGGTTAGTGGCTAGAGATATCCAGTGACCAGCCAAGGCTTGATGACTAAAAGAATATAGAGACCAGCTACATGTTGGAGACTAGACTTCTTTTGTAACCCAAAAATTGTAAACCTTGGTAACTACAGGCATAAGAAAGCAACTATATCATAGGTACAATATATTGTCACACGCTGACAATTGCAGTATGCAAGAAATCTCAGAATTTTAGACATTTGACAATAAGAAGTTCAGAATCAACATTTGTAAACTTATGATTCAAACATTACATGCTAAACTGAATTTTGTTTCGCAAGTAGGAAATACCACTCTAGCATTTGCAAAGTACAGTACCATGTTTAGTACTGATCTGAACATATGATCCAATCAGTACACCCCAATATGATCCAAACATTACATTTAGCATTTGTACACGGAATTTTGTTTTTATTTAGATCCAACATAGTCTACTAGATGTGCAAGAAATGCAGAGGCAATAGTTTTCTCTCCTCAGTCTTTAGCGCGAGTATTGCTTTCCGCTGCTCCTCCAAGGTCATCTCCTATATAATGGTGGCCAGAGCACATGTTATTTCATTGACAACATCAGGCATGACAAACATCAGAAAGAGTGCAAGCATGCCATAGGCAACCTATCCATACTTGTAATGATAAAATGTGTAGAACATACACAGACAACAAATACAGGAGCAGAGTGCTTCAGAGAAGTTCAATATGATGGCGTGGCATGGAGTCTTTAGGTTACAGTACCATTTCAGCAGCCAAAGTTTTATCCAATGGCACAATCCAAAACAAACCTAGCAGAATCTATTTGTTTCTACCCGCAAAAAGAAAGTATCCATTTGTTTGTTTCTCTTCGCTACTGAACTCAGACTTAATTGGGTCAATCTAGAGGAGAACATAATCGAATTACCCCATTATTACAGGACAGGATGCAATAACACACGCTTCTTAAACCTGGAACTGAACCAAATCTGAAAGAAAATGTGCTCTTAACTTCTACCATCAGTTAACTATGAAAGCTGATTTTTGAATGTTGACAATCACAGAATATGCTGTAGCTAACGCTAGACACAATGGCGTGGTGTCTCTAAACCACAATACCATCATGTCAGCAGCCAAAGTTTCACCGAAAAATCTACAATCAGCCACGACCGAGAACACAATAAATCTATAAAGGATCCTCGAAAATCATCCACTTGCCGTTCGCTACTGGTTTTCTCTTTGCTACAGGACTCGGTCTTCCATCAATCTTATCTTATCTGGAGTTTCTTAATTGATTGCTGAGGAACATAAACTCCCAAAACAGAGTTGCAAGGCCTTTTACTGCTCTGTTCTGTGCACCCGAGATTATGGTTTAACTGGAAGAAATACTTTGATAATGAATTAATGATGCACCTTTCTTGTACTATTTCCCCCCTTCTCTAATTATCATACAAGTGTTGTACTTTGTAGTACAACCTCTGTTCATTAATATAAGACGTTTTGCAATTCATACAGGTGAAATTGAGTTCTAGCAATCCATTTCTAAGAATACCTGGACCCTCTATCCGACACTAGAGAGCATGTGATTCATAAATTTGGACCATCAAGATTAAGATCATGAAGAAATTTGCCAAATCACATAGTATATTGATTGTTTGAAGCATAGGCAAACTGATCATACCATTTCCATCAAAAGAAGTTGGAGCAGGTCTATATCCTGGTCTCAAATGACTGTTGAAAATGTATACATGTATTACTAGCTATACATTGGAATTTATAAGTCCATATATTCATGATGAGTATCTTCATTTTCCGTTACAGAATTGTTAGCAAGAACTATCGTGATTAGAAGATCTCGATACCAAGTACACTGCTATATCTAAGCAAGCTGCAGGTGCAGGAGGCATCATCTAAAATACCATAGCATGGGAAAAATAACATTACCTTGCAAATGATCTTGGATAACTTGACATCCTTTGTACAGTGTTAGACATTAGCGAACCTATGGCAGAAATTGGAATGCTTTATCAAAAGCAATATGCTACATGTATTTTCTGTGAATAAAAAATGACAAAAATAGTTGAGATTGATGTGTTGCATACCTATTCCGTCAGATGGCATTGGCCGCTCAGTTGTGAAACCTAGCCCTGTTGCACTAGTGCCGTCATAGGAGGTGAAATGCCAACCAAGTTAGACACGACACTCTGTAGCCAATCGATCTTCTTCTGTTGAGCTTCAAGTTGAGATTGTTGAGCCTCAATTTGAGCTTGTTGCGTAGCAACAATCTCCTTTGTAGAGGCCAATTCTTCCACTACATGCTGAGTTGAGCTTGATGCGCTTGAGTAGGCCCTTCTATTTGGTTTTGGTCCATGACCCCGACCTCTGATGTAACCATATGCCTTACCAAGCACCTGCTCACAAACGTAATAATTTTATATGCAGTAACCATATGCCTTACCAAGCACCTGCCCTGCTTGCACTTTATCAAACTAAAGCCGCAGCTTGCATATGTAATTATTTTATATGCAGTAACACTATACTAAAATATAATATCACAGCAGCAGCAGCCCAAAGGAACTGTATAATGCTGTACTAGAATTGTATACAAAGATGGTCTTCAAACATTATACTACAACATTATACAAATACAGTCTTCATAGAACAGTATTTGAAGATAGTCATCATAGAATTGTATATCCTTGGAAAACATTGTACTACAAAAATATATTACAAGTCCTGATGTTGTAAGTATCAATATGCAGTAAGATTATACTGTACAGTATATTTTACTACATACATATTATATTCAAATCACAAAACCAAACTCTACATCGTAGGCCAAGCCAGTTTTCAAATCACAAACCGAATGCTACATGTATATTTTACTTCCACATTTCCACAAACACTTGAAGTGCATGATCTAGCCATCAAGTACTCGAAGCAAATTAATGGAGAGAAACAGGGAAGGAGGCAAAGGACAGAGGGGAGATCATTCTTACAGGTTGGCCTTTGCTGGTGTTGACGGTGAGAGCGAGATCTCGTTGGCTGCGGCAGAGCTGGTTGGGGTCGGAGAAGGTGGAACCCTAGGCATCTGTTGCGGCAGCAGACCTTGCGCCCCTCTGCTACCGAAGCTGCTTCTCTTTGCCCACGCGGCCGTTGCTGCAGCTGCTTCCCTTCCCTCACGCAGGTGCCCCGCCACCACCGCCGCAAGGGACAAGCCCGCCGCTGCCGCCGCGAGGAACAAGCCCGCCATCGCCGCTGCCGGGAAGAGGCTGCTCTACGACGCGCCCTCCGCCTTCCGTCGCCCGCTCCGACGGAAAAAACGAGTCAGGCCGCCGCCGCCGCCAGGGGCGATTCGATTTGGGGGAGACGCTAGGAATCGTGCGGTGACTTGTCTTTTTGCATATTAGTCCTTGGTTGCTATTTCTGCCCTCGATACAAACCGGTAAGTGTACAGCACATAGGCCTATCGTGACCAAGGAACTAATTAAATGGTTGCAATTAGTACATCTACAGCCACCAAACTCCTCGGTGACAAAATACCTGGTGGCAAATGGTATATTTTTTTATAATGGATAGAAAAAGCACTACATTATGAAATGGAGGGAGTACTAGTAACACGCGCGGTGGCCGTGGCGACGCAACCGGGCATGCCCGGTTGCCCCCGCCTGCCGAGGGTTAACGGGACAGGGGCTGCCAGACGGTGGCATCGCTGCCCCAACCCAACCTTACGGATCAGCGGTCCTGCACAATCCATTACCGTGTCTATTACTCCTGCTCCTGTTGTGGGCAGGCCCAGTGATCTTGCCGGCCGGCCGCCGGTTGTATTGTACGTACCGACGGAACCGAGCTCCTGATCACAGAGTCTAGTGGCCGATCAGCCTGCTGTTGCCACTCTGTGATATGATATCGGTCGGGGATATCTTTTCCTCCTCAGGGAGCCTGCACACGTTGGACGACCCCATCGATCCCGAGAGCCGGTGCTGCAAACATGCTGGGCATCCGTGTCCCTGCGCTGCTTGCTGGAGGTGCCACTTACTTAGAACACTGTACGTCCACAACTTCATGTCGTCTACTCGTTGCTGTCCACTGCCCTGCCATCTCTGCCTCTCTTTTCTTTGTCTTCTCCGCGCACAACAGCGTTTGGTATTGGAAGATTGATAGATCGAGCTGGGGCTACAGCAGCGTTGCAACAGCTCGGACACACACGTATCACCTGTATTATGTGTGTTGTAGTGAAGCTCCCACTCACCCCAAGAGGAGGAGGTGGGTGCCTTTTGTGGGGTTCATGAGTGTGTGTGCATTTAGGAACACCTTGGCTTGGACCATGCATGCATGGACAACCATCCTATTGGAGATGTCTTGGCAGTTGGCACCTCCTCAAGTGATTTGTTTCATCCGTGCATTGCATGCATGATGCGTCAACCGGATCGGCCTCGATCGGTTGCACCAGGTTGTGGAATATACTCTTTGTGACAGGATTTGTGTGTGACATATGCACCGCCCATGCACTAATAGGAAAAAAGGAATTCGATCACTCGAGTGGTAGGAGCATCACTTGGGTGGTTCATATATTTGGAAGTGGGACTTCCTTCAGGTGTCCTCAGGTCAAACTGTGGGCTCCTTCTGGTTGGCACTTGCTTTCCGTTTCTGGTGCGGAGTAAGCTTCAACATTGCTCGTCACTTTCTTAAGACTATTTGTTCTTTCATCATTGCTCGTCTGATTAACCATTAATTGTGCAGCATGAACTCTCTGCTCCTAATTGTCTATATATTCTAGGAGAGCCACGCACTAGCTAGGCTGAGTTGTTTTGAGAAACCTGACCGACTCATCTACGCATGCATCTCCATGCTTGCATAGAGAATCTTGTCCAACACAAGGGTGACAAGTATGGGCAACTTGTTGTGTTGTGCTGCAAACAAGATTGATAGGTGTAGGGCCAGCAACTAAAGGAAAGCTCTGTCGTGCCACCCAGCATCGATCATAAGCAAGATGATTGTGAGGAGTGGAGGAGAGTGTGAGAGAGATTATCTTCCTGATTTGAAGCTCGAATGTTTGAACAAGGATTATCCGTATCAGTGATGGAACCGAAATGGACCCCCCCTTCAACATGACTACAGCTTAATTTGTTTCCCTTGGAAAACAAATAGTACTGCAATAAAGCAGCACCAATTAATATGGATCGGGCGGAGTAGTTCCTCTTGGCCATTCTTATGTTGTCCCATGTCTTAATTATTTCCTATAAACAATTTGGCTATTTAGCTTGCAAAAGGCGTCATATACTCATGCTTGTGGGGTAAAGCACAGGAAGCTAGGGGTAGAGCGGCGCAAATCTGTTCGTGCTTTAAATAAACTTCTCGTAATCTAATCATTAAAAGTGTAAAAGGCATCAGGTCCATATCCTATTAGTCGCATAGCAGCGCAATTAGCTAGTAGTGTTGGTTTGCTTTTCTAGGCTTCCACTCGATACAGAACACTACTGGCTACTAATCCTCGCGGATGAGCTTAGCAAAGTGAAAACTTTCTTCAAAATCCAGAACAGATATGCTATATCATACGTGGTTTCCATATTGATGATATGGTAAGCATTACTACATTGGGCACCATTGCTTAATAAGAGGTCTCCGCGTCAACAATAGCTTCCTTAAAAAGCATAAATTGTAAAGCATGTGTGATGTAGTATTTCACTTGATTAATCTTATATTGTCCCAGCTAGATAGAGCCTAGCTTACACAATCTGCACTCCATTATTAGAAGCGACCATACCATTTTCATTTAAGAAAATGAAAGATTGATTGCTTCCTGGCTCTGCATCATACACATGTCCTATTTCTTTTTTGCAACAATGGGTAATATTTTAATATCAAGACAATGACGCACGCAATCAAAATAATAAAATAAAAATAAAGACAACCAACGCGACTAATCTTGTCGTAAACGCTCACGTTCACAACTGGGTAATACACAAAAGCATATAACCTTACATAAAAAAGAATGTATTTTTCTTGTGAAACCCTAGTCATCTTGGCTCAACCAAATAGCCTAAAAAGACCGCATTGGCACCAATCCTCTATTCCTAGCTACAAACCACTACCTATTTGTTCTTGCCATGCAACTATGCCATATTTTTCATAGCCATACAATCATGTCACATAAGCAAGCCTTGCATTTAAGTCATGAATACTATTTTTTTTTGCATTAGTCTATACATGCAACACTGCCACATCATCAATTCACACATCTTAGTCGATGTAAGAAATTTCTTTCATGCTCATGGAGGAGTTATAACAATGACGCTTGATGACAATCTTGATGGTGCTTTCTTCTTGACGGTGTGTGTGTGTATACGTGTGGGTAAGCAGGTTGCTCGTGGTTGCTCCGTGTGGCCATTGTGGTGGTTTTTGCCCGCTTTTTCACTATGTAACTACTTCCTAATTAATGGATGAGGCAAAACTTTTGCCATAGTTAAAAAAAATACTGCCAAGCAATCATTGCAGTTGCGTATAACAAAACAAACATAAAATTTACCTGTTCGATCATGCATATAGTCATAGTCGTCCCAAAACTTAAGAAAAACTCTGGGACCCTCATCTATTATTGAGTTTAGTTTTGATCTCAAAATTCCGAACGATGCAAGTTTGACTATTTTGCGACAATTTTTTTCATCTATTCATCATACATCATGACAATACAAATTACAGAAAAAGAACCCAAAGTTACATCCATATCCATAGACCATCTAGCGATTACTACAAGCAGTGTAGAGCGGATAACGCGTCACCGTCATCACCCCTCTCTCATTAAGTCGGGCAAACCATGTTGTAGTATACAATAAGAAAGTTATCGTGCTGAGGCCCAAAAGAACCAGCGCACAAGAACAACTACCATCGTCGATGATGGGAAGCGTAGATCGAAAAAAAATCCAACAGCTAGACAAACAAAGATCAGAACCAAGCAGCTCCAAACACTAACCGAATCCCGCAAGATTCATCAGAGACACACCTTCACATGCCGTCCGACAACAGAGAGCCACCGCTGGGTGGGGCTAGAAGGAAAGAACCTTGTTCCATTTCAAGAGGCGCCACGTCTTCGCCTTATTATATTTAATCAGTCACAGTGCGTTCCATGGTGTTGATGGAACTGACCGAAGAATATGAGCAGCTAGCACACTGCTTAATTAGCAGACTATTCGCATCACAGCTCCAGCACGGCACGTCAAGTCAAGCACAATGCATGTTCTTCCATGTCGAGACCATCATCACCCGCATGCACCCCGTGGATGGAACTCGCCGTGTCGAGGGACAAGCGCGCGTCCCTGCACCACCACCACTACCACATCACACACTGTCTGATCGACGGGAAACCGACCGGCCACATCGATCGTCCTGCCCTGCGCACAACGTTGTATTTCATCCAACTCGGGTCCATGTCCATGTGGTCTTCCTTCTTTGTTTATCTCCGATCTGATATGACCCCACGAACTTGCAGAAAAGTTTTTTCTGTAAGCACATGATGATTCATTCCATCCTAGGTGTACTCCACGACCACGACGGGCAATGATATGTAGACACATCGTCATCATTAGGATGTGCCGGAATCTCGGCCGTCGAATAGGATCGTGGCGAAACGGGTGATCAGGGACAGCCAGACCGATTGATGGCACCGGCCGATCTGACCTTCAAGTTGAAGCCTGGCCGGCACCATGATGTGGATGGATGGCTTGATTTCGATTAGAGTGGACGGGTTAATCCAAGGTCGAAAAGCCTCGACTTGTCAGATTTGGCACTGTGATCGAACAAGATAGATCGATGGTGATCGAAGCACTAGTTCTTGATGTGCAGTCAACGTATTACGTGTCTCTTTCTTTTCAGTCTCTCCTCGTCCTTGTTTGTGCTGTGACTTGTGGTAAAGCTAGGTTGCCTGTACTGGGAGTTCAAAAATATCAATGTTACTGTCACGTATGGAAATGAATATACATGTACGATTCACTTTTGCAAAGGTAGCATGATACCGTTGTCACTGTCGCCATAGAGTGTGCACAGGCATCTCCAACATGTTTGGTGCACGGTGAATAGATCGCTCCGAATCTCAAACTTAGGCCAAAACTATCTAGCCGGAAACAATGCAAGAGCTAGAGCATCTACATCCAGATATAGCAAATTCAGACCCTCAAATGCCCGCAGACACCGACCGAGCACACCTCATTTGTTTACTTCCACACCCGTGACCCTCATATTCGAAACTTCAAAACCATACAATTCATGCAACGCTTCGTAAAAGACGATCATCGGACGCAACACATCTAGTTCATCGGATCACAAAAGGAGCATAATTCATGAGAGTTCACCGGCGGACAGTGTAAATTTATACTACAAACTACTTAAAATATAGTTAAAATATAAACAAAAGGAGGAAGGGCAGAGGGAATCACCATTTCCTTGCCGGCCCCCTCCCTTTCCGGTCGTCGATGCGGTTGTGCCCCTCCTCCGTGTAGGCATCGACATGCGGTGGTGCGTCGTCGTCAAAGCTGGAGGTGGAGCCGCCCGTCAAGTCAGTGTCCGAGTTGTAGCTTCAGCCCGACAGCCTGCGGAGCAGGTGGTCCTGCTCCTTGGCATGGTAGGCCACCTTCGCCTTCGCTGCCACCTCCTTGCTTGCCACAAGGTCTGACAACCCGATGGCGAGTCAGAGTGCCTTGGCATTTTTGCGGCTGAGGCGTCGCGCATCCGTCTTTGCCGTCGCGAGAGAGCGGTGGAGGACCGATGCGAATGCGAGGCATCAGGATCGAGATCGACCAACGCAGTCGCGCGTGAACGGCTGGCAGTCATCTCCTTCCCCGCCACCGCCCTCTCTCTTGCCCGCTACTGCACACGATGGGCTGCTCGTGCCTCGGACTCGGGCATCCTTGTGCGCGTCGGCGCCTGCGTGGGCACGAGGACCCAACGGTGGCCGGGTACCACTTCCGGAACATAGGTTGGTGGTTGCCGGCGTACCTGAAGGACGGGAACAGAGCGGCTAGAGCTGCACGCTGGGCGGGATGGGCCGGTGACGTCGCCGACGTTGTGTCGTCGGGCGACGGGCGCTGAGGAAGAAGATCCGCCACTGTCGGCGCCGCCTTGCTCGACCAGCGTACGCTTCAAGGCGATACGGAGGGCGACCTCCTCCACATCGATGCTCGAGCCTTCGGATTCTGCTGGCCATCGGATCGAAGGGGAGGGGATCGAAAGTGGAGTGGACGGGAAGAGGAGTGAAGTGAAATTCGGATTTACCGGTGTCTAGGGTTTTCCAGATGAGGATATTTGTGAGGTCCGAGTGGGCCAAGCTGGGCCAAGCCAACGTGACGGACATACCCGGACCGCCTCATATCCCTCCCATATTTAAGGTGAATACGAGGGGTGCCGAACAATTCAGGCGTTTAAGGACGATTTAAGGCGTGTCTGGATTGGTTTTTCACTACAGATCAGTTACCGGCCGTCCGCTGAGGCGTTTGGGGATTGTTTGGGCTGACCTTGTGTAGATGCTCTTAAGCTGGAACCGTTTGTGTCACGTTGCATGCAGAGGTGAATTCGCGACAGGTGCCGTTCAAAATGTGCAGAACAGCAGCAGGTTCAAAACCGGCCAGCCCGGCGCCTCGTCCTCTGCTGTCGATCGATGAGGCTCTGAGAGAGCATAGCTGTGTGCAGACTATGCGCCAGTAAACAGACGGAGGCGCATGGATTTTATATCAGTTTTGCTAAAACTCATCTAGATGAGATATAATTTGATCTTTTGAGTGGGGATCGAACTCACATCCTCCCACTAAGCCTATAAGACCGAGACCAATTGAGCTAACCATTGTTAGTCTCTTGAAGGAGAGTTCTAACCATGCTGAAATAGTCCCACCTCGACCATTTACATCCAGCCACACCGGTTAATATACGTGCAGAATTTGCACCTACCCAGAAGCTGGTGTGCTTGCTGATTAAGCTAACCTGATGACTTGTGCGGGATCATGGCGCCGCCGATCTGGTCGGCGTTGGGCGGCGGCTTTGCTAATCGAGCCCATCTGTTGGCCGATGTCGACGATGTTTCGACCTGCCTCGCGCGCCCGACAGAGGAGTATTGCGCCGGCCGGGCGACGACTTGACAAGGGCTCTCGTGTGGGCTATATAGGACGATATTTAGTGCAAATCGTTATCTGTTCCAGCTTCGTTTTGAGACGTTCAAGTTGCCAAGTCTCAACATGTACGTGATTGTGATATCCCTCAAAAAACTGGCTGTGTATACAGGCATGACTTCACTGTCTGTCCATAACCTAGAATCGCCACCTTTCTGCACTGAGGACACATACATAAAGTTTCTCACCCCAAGCAATGTCTAGGTTGATCCAGATCCTGCTGCCGTTAGCTTCGTCCTTGATTATTTTCACCGATGTGCATCTTACTCGACAGGCTATCGTCTCCTCTTTTTTCCCCATCCATCTCTATGATTGTTGGTACAGACCTCACATGCATGTTTGTTTGATCCATCGTCAGCTTGTCACATAGTCAGGTTGTGCCACCATCCTCCCGAACTTGGATGTTTGCTCTGACAATCTGTCACGAAAAGTACTGCTACCAATGACTGCTCAGCTGCTATGGCTAGGCACTGCTAGCTTTAGTCATCATGGTGACAATTTGCTCGACCAAAAAACATGCTGACAATAGCAGTGAGTTATTTTCTTGTTGTGTTGAGACCTTCATAAATATTTGGTGCATATACCATGCTAATTGCTGCATCAGCATGTTATGTGTTATTTTACCACTATCTTTGCAAATTCATCATTAATTAATTCATGTATGTATGTATGATTATTTGAGATCATTTATTATGTCATTGTATTTGTATTTGGGGATTAATGTACCATAATAACCATACGCAGTTCTATCATTAATCCAGTTAATACTGATCATGTTTTCAAATCATGGATTGCTTACAAATCTGAAAAAATAATTTACCACTGAAACAACTGTAAAAGTATCAAAAGAATAGTAGAAATACTCAAAATTATGGATGGCCATTCTTGAAAAAACATACATTTTCACATCGAAAATCATCCTATTAATTATTAATCTCCCTTCAAAGACCTAGGTCATAGCAGCACTTCTCCTCCAAATCTGATTTGCATAAACATGATCACTTGATTCGCTACTTCACCTTACAATAAGCTATATATTCATTTATTTTGTACCCGTTGCAACGCGCGGCCTCTTTTGCTAGTAATAATAAAGCACGGATTGACTCCGTGAGTTCACCGTCACAATACGCTTTCTTCCCGTGAATTTGCGCTTTCAGTTTGCACAATCCGCTGCTAACGAGGTGGTACTAAAATAACGTACATGTCCGCTTTTTCTTTCCGGCACGTTCAGGGGCCAGATGGGTTGAGCTGAGCCTGCCTTTCTTTTTCCTTGTTCGTTGGAAGTCTATATTTACCCGCTGCCACCCCTAAGTAAAAGAAAAAAACGGTCGTCGTTTGGTATATTCACCCCGTGATTCGATCTAATCGATGCGGGTCAACAAGCAGGGGGGCGTCAGGCGGCTCCGGATCGAGCGACATCCCCAAAGGGCGGCGGCGGCGCACGGGCTCGACGCGCAAAAAGACGGTGGCATCCGGATCCAGGCGAGCGGCTTAGGGGTTCTTCGGGGCGGCGCCATGGTTGCTCCGATAACGAGGATGTGGCACTCCCCTTCTGGTGCGGCGCACGAGGGAAGGAGGAAGGGATCGACCCAAGACGGGGGATGAGGCCAGCAGCGCCTTCTACACAAGCCTCACCAGTGGTGCCCTCTACACCTTCTCGCTCACCCTCGGCACCTTCTCGCTCACCACCGGCGTAATAGTCATCCTCGACGCCGTCAGCTCTGTACAAGGCACCAATCGGCATCTTCGATGGCCATAAGTTCTCCTACTATGCCTCCGTCGCCTCTGCCAGCATTGTTTGGGTGCGATGACATGGATGTCCGGCACCTCGGCCAGCAGCGACCGCGCCCATGGTGGCCATGCACGCTAAGCTACCAAGCACACAGCTCGATTGATCTACAGGAACTAGCGGCACTTGCGCATCTCGCCGGATACTCCCCTCCGTGAAGCTAGCTTGGAGCTCTGATTGACCTCCTTTTGTTGAATACGACAAAAATACAAAGCAAAGCTTCACCTAAGTGCACGAATTCTTTAATAAGTACGGTTGCTGCAATGAATTAACGACCTAGGAGCTGTTTGGTTACAACGAGGTAATTCATTATTCATGTTTGTTCACAATTATTTAATTTTCACTGTTTTGGATCCTGTATTATGCACAATATAATTTGTAGAATGTTTTATCTTTGCAAATAAGGGAAATAATGATCCAAAATTGGAGAAGATGGTGAAAACAAAATGTTTATGTGATTTCATATGATGTACTTAGTAATTAACTTTTCCTACCTGCATCTTTTAAAGTGTCTAGATCATGTTTTCGTCAGCTCCGGCATCTTCAAGAGCTTTGTCATGCCCTATTATTTTCAATTTAGTCTGTGACCGCATCAACTGCATTCGGTCGGTTCAATTCAATTCGTCATTTCTTTGTATATTTGGTGCATTATTAACCGTAGCAACGCACAAGCACATTTGCTAAGATGTGATGTGGGATGGGCTGCGCTATATAAAAGAAATAAAAGAAAGGACGCATGGCAAGGAAATCCGAGAAGATCCGATAAATATATGGGATGTAGGCAGTATAATGCATACGTCTACAGACATTAAACACAAATATTATTTACGCATTAAAAAAACTCTTTGTGTATTTTCTTTATAGATACATACGCTAACAATATATTCAAGCATTGCAATAGAAATATTTGCAAGCACCAACATATTTTTTCCAGATAGATTGTATATAACAAGCCAATTGACCCGTTAGTAGAGGGATGTGAATTATAAGGCAGACAATGTTGACGAACAAAACTGGACAAGCATAGAGGAGGCATGAGAAGTTCCAGAGCAATATTTCACGTCAGAGTAAATAAAGGACGAGCTTGGGACAAAGGTGCCATGATGAGCTTGAGGTCGTGGAGGGGAGCTAACAATAGGAATGCCGTTGAACATGCCATAAGTTGGTGATGCTTGAACCGAAAACCGTCCATGATGCATGCATGTCTCCGTAGTGTGCTAATGTATCATCGTTTGTTCTTGTCGTTTTCCTTTACCCATAATAACACCTCATTTCACGCATGTCATGAATAAATGGATTATCCCTAGCCCATTTTGCATGTACTTTTTAAATGTACATGCAAGCCATGTTGAAATAGAAGAGCTGGACTTGTGGAACAGATTATTAAATTCTATATCAGCTTTTCTAGATTATAAGAGCATGCGATATACTTTTCTTTCGTTGCAACGTACGGGCCTTTTGCTAGTGAGACTACATTATATCTCATCTAGATGAGTTCTAGATACTCCCTTTTGTACACTAGCATCAGGTTTTGGCAGGCCATGGGGTCAAACCTGATGCTAGTGTGCCAGCCTGAGCTTATGTAAGGCGGCAGCAGTGAAACGAACGTATTGTTGTTTGCACCTTTGCCCCAAGGTCAAGCCCAGCGCGCCCGTCAGCCAGTCAGAGCGCCCGCCCCACCTTGCTTCTCTCAGGTCGTTTTCTACTAGCAGTTTTAGTTTCTCCGTACTACTGCGTCCGTCCTACAGACACGGATCGACATGCCGCCGGTCCCGCCCGTGGTCAGAGGGAACTAAGGCCAACTCCACATGATCCCAAACGAACGACTGTTTTGTTTGGATTTTATCCATTTAAAATGACAATGGGTGACAAAACGGACATGCATGTCCGAGTTCAATTGGAGGCGCCCAACGCGCAGACCTACCCCAAATCGTCCGCCTCGGACGCGTGCCTTACCTGCCCACGCCACGCCCGCACTCTCGCGCCGCCGGTGCGGCCGCGGCTGCCGAGCTCGCCCTAGCGCCCGCTCACCCTAGCCCTCTTGCTGTCGCTACCCCGCCGGCTAGCCCCGCACGCCGAGCCGCGCCCAGCCCCGGCCACGCCCCGGCCCGCCCGCCCAGCCCCGTGCCCGCCCCGCCCCGTCGCACGCTCGCCCGGGCGCCGCGCCTCGCCTCGCACCTGCCCGTGCCCCGCCGCGGCCTGCCGGCGCGCGTCGCGGCCGCTTGCGCCCCGGCCGTGTCGCGCCTGCTCTACGCCCCGCGCGCCCGCCCTGCCCCGCCCCGTGCCCGCCCTGCCCCGCTTGCGCCGCGCCCGTGCTCGCGCTCGCGCCATGCCCGCCAGCGCCCCGCGCCGCTCTACTCTGCGCCCGCGCCGCGCCGTGCCCGCCGACGCCACGCTGCGCCCGCGGCCGCGCGCGCCGGCCCCCGCCCCCTGCCTCTGCCGCTCGCTTTCGCAGGTGTCCGCCACTCGCGCTCGCCGCTGCCCGCGCGCGCCTGCGCCCTGCCGCCGCCGCTCGCGCTCGCCGCTGCCCGCGCGCGCCTGCGCCCTGCCGCCGCCGCTCGCGCTCGCTCGCCGCTGCCCGCGCACCCCAACGCGTGGTGGGCCAGGGAGAGAAAAGGAGAGAGAAAGGGGTGGATGGTGGGTGGGTGGGCCAATGACAGGCGGGCCAGTGTCACATGCAGAAGGACAGGTCCCGGACGAGGACCACCCAGAGCATGTCCGTTCGTGTCCGTTTCAGACCCAAAACCAGCCCAACTTTGGTTCTAGGATGGGGCGAAGTGGACAAAAAATGAACTTTTTTTAGGATAAGGTCGCGCGCTGGGTCGTCTGTATGTCCGTTTTACCCCAAACGAAAATACACGAACAGAATGGGGTCGCGCGGTGGAGTTGGCCTAAGCTGTTTGCTGGTGTAGCCAACTAGCCAATCGGCGTGCGACGCAGGGGGTGGCCGGGCACGGCTCGTGATGAGGACGGGAGAGGAGGAGTGAGGGCTCGCAGAGCCAAAAGCTACCGCCAACTTTTGGGGTGAGGAGCGTTGGCTGAGGCCAGAGCCGCGCGCAAAGGCGCACTGATGATGGCGATCTCGCCGGCCGGTTTTGGTCAGCTCGGCTCCGCGGCGTGCGCCGGGCATGGCATCTGCGCGCCCAGACCGAGGCCGAGGATCATCGATGGAGCTCGAGCAGCTGGCTGGCTTGCTGGCTAGCTTATGAGTGAGGCGAGATCGATGGGACACGCCATGCGGGTACGTACGTACCTACGTAAGGGACGCATGATCATGTGCCGTCCGGTCTTCGCCCGGGGCCGTGTGGATGCGTGCCCTGACTGGCTGGGTTGGCTGCCGGATGACGGGATATCGGGGGGAGTCATGATGGTTTGTGTGATGAGTGATGTGTGGTGTGTTCTTCCACCGACTTCTTGAGATCCGTTGAGTCGCTGGTGCCAGCATGCGCTCAGGGAAATGCACCAATGCCTGTCGATCTGCTGGCCTGGCCTGCTTGCTCGCTTCTTGTTTTTGTTTGTAATCATGTCGTCATGGTGCGTTTGAGCGCTACACTATAGCAGAAGAACCTAGGACTAGTGCCATTTGCAAAGGGACACGGTAATGTATCGCTTAGAGCGACCCCGAGCGCAGCTTCGAGCACAGCGCTGCTAAATGTGCCGGCCCAAGAAGCGACGCAGAGCGTCGATCTTTTATTTTTATTTTTAAAAATCCTTATTTATAATTTCAATGTTTATGCAGTGTTTAAAAAAGTTTACGCAATATTGAAAAATGTTTTCTCAATTTTTATAAATTTTTTAGTGGAATTCAGAAAATTTTGATGTGTTTTGGAAAAAATGTTCCTCTCATTTTTCAAAAATCTTTATGCAGTGCGCTAATTTCTAAAATGCTAATGACATTGACAATAAGTACATCAAATAATGTTCAGGCGTTCAAAAAAAATCTTTGTGCCATTTTTTTAATTATACGATAATTTTTTTTAAAATTTTTACAATTCAACTAAAATGTTTCATACCATTCAAAAAACTGTATTGGACTTTTAAAATAAATTCATGAATTTCAAGGAATATGTTCATAACATTTAAAAAACATTTACACAACGTTGAAAAATGTTCGCCTTGTTTATATTGTTTTATATCATGCTAAAAAATGTTTCAATGTGTATTTGGCTTAACATGTATTAAAAAATTGTTCAAAAAACATTCCGCACAATGCAATTCAAAAATATTCAACGCATGCGCAACCATTTGCTTTATGTCCTATATGTTTCACCGGCGAAATATGTGTCGGTGAAACATATGGGAAGAAGGAAAATAGATGCAACCCGGGGAAATATGTGTACAACAAAATAAATATGCGTTCATCGATGTGGCATATGCCCGTCAACTACGAAGCGTCTGCGTCAACTTCGACAATCTCATGATCTGCATGCTCAGACTATCGGATGTGCTCATAGGGGTGAATGCGTGCCCTGGGGCTGAGGGGCTGGAACATGACAGGATATGGGGGGACTCATGATGGTTAGAGTGATGAGTGATGTATTTTGTGTGGTGTGTTCTTCCACCCAAATTTTTGAGATCCGTTGAGTCGCTAGTGCCAGCATGCGCTCAGGGAAATGCACCAATGCATGTCGATCTGCTGGCCTGCTTGCTCGCTTCTTGTTTCGGCTTGTAATCATGTCGCCATGGTGCGTTTGGGCCCTACGGTAGAGCAGAAGTACCTAGGATCAGTGCCATTTGCAAAGGGATACGGTTATGTATCGCTTAGAGAGACCCCGAGCGCAGCGTCGCCCACAGCGCTCCTAAAGGGGCCGACGCAAGAGACGAAGCAAAGTGTCGCTCTTTTAATTTTATTTTTAATTTGTATTTTCTAAAATCCTTTTTTATTCAAATGTTTATGTAGTATTTGAAAAAGTTTACACAATAAAAAAAATGTTGGCGCAATTTTTATAATTGTTTCAGTGGAATTCAGAAAATGTTGACGTTTTTTGAAAAAAATGATCCTGTCATTTTTAAAAATTCTTTATGCAGTGTGCTAATTTCGAAACTGTTAATGACATTGAAAAAAGTACATCAAATAATGTTCACGCGCTAAAAAAATCTTTTTGCCAATTTTCTTATTTATACAATAATTTTTTTTATTTTTGTGCAATTCAAATAAAATGTTTCATCACATTCAAAAAACTGTATTTGACATTTAAAACAAGAAATATGTTCATAACATTTAAAAAACATTTATACAACGTTGAAAAATGTTCGCCTTATTTAATTTGTTTTATATTATGCTAAAAAATGTTTTACCGTGTATTTGGCTGAACATGTATTCAAAAAGTGTTCAAAAACATTCTGCACCATGCAATTCAAAAATATTCAACGCATCTGCAACCATTTGCTTTATCTCCTATATGTTTCACCGGGGGAAATATGTGTCGGTCAAATATGCCTGTCAAGTACGAAACGTGTGCGTCAACTTCGTCAATCTCACGATCTGCATGCTCGGATGTGCTCATAGGGGTAGGATACGTGCGCATGCATTCATAGTAGTGATTGTGGATGTGTGTATGTGCGTGTCTGTGTGTATACTTGTCAAAACAAAACAAAAGGCAAGCCAGGGAATTCCATGGGACGGGAAAGAATTCCACACAAACACAAAGACTAACCCACTTGTGAACAAGCTGTTCTCCATCAGATCGTGCTGTACTGCCCCCAAATTCAGCAAGCATGCGTAGTGTAGCCCGGTGGTGGCCCGAGTCGATCTCAGCGGCGTGGTCTCTTGTGTGCTGTGGCCTAACCGCTTGCCCGTGAGCTGCCAAAGCAACCCCATCGAGAAGCTGCAAAAAGTTGAATTCAACCCTTCTGACGCTATAAATATCGACCCAATCGATCGAACTCCACCACAAGAACACTTGAGCTCCACTACAACAAGGGAGAGGAGAGAACACGATGGCCACTTCATCAGTCCTCCTCCCTGTGCTCCTCCTGGTGGCCGTCGCCGGCGCGGAGGCGGCGACCTTCACGGTGATCAACAAGTGCCAGTACACGGTGTGGGCGGCGGCGGTGCCGGCCGGCGGGGGCAGGAAGCTGGACGCGGGGCAGACGTGGAGCATAGACGTGCCGGCGGGCACGACGAGCGGGCGGGTGTGGGCGCGCACGGGGTGCAGCTTCGACGGCGCCGGCAACGGGCGGTGCCAGACGGGGGACTGCGGCGGGAAGCTGCAGTGCACGCAGTACGGGCAGGCGCCCAACACGCTGGCGGAGTTCGGGCTGAACAAGTACATGGGCCAGGACTTCTTCGACATCTCCCTCATCGACGGGTTCAACGTGCCCATGTCGTTCGTGCCAGCACCCGGCACCTCCGGGTGCCCCAAGGGCGGGCCGCGGTGCCCGAGGGTGATCACGCCGCAGTGCCCCAACGAGCTGCGGGCCGCCGGAGGGTGCAACAACGCGTGCACGGTGTTCAAGGAGGACCGGTACTGCTGCACCGGGTCGGCGGCCAACAACTGCGGGCCGACCGACTACTCGAGGTTCTTCAAGGGGCAGTGCTCCGACGCCTACAGCTACCCCAAGGACGACGCCACCAGCATCTTCACCTGCCCCGGCGGCACCAACTACCAGGTCATCTTCTGCCCATGAGCTGGAGCCTAGAAGTAAGCGGCCATGGAAGAGGTCTCCAGCAGATAGACAAGAATAAGTCTATGTCTATCCGATCTTATATATCAAAATAAGTGCAACTGGATGCATACATTCGTATGCACATGTAAGCCAGAAATGGATGTATTCGATCGACGAGAGTAATAAAGTCGTGCATGAATAAAATGTTCTTGCGTAATAAACACATGCGTGCATGTTTTTTTTCTTTCTTGCTGGGGTAAAACAGTTTTATTTCATAAATGCAGAGTTACAGTCAGCCGGCAAAAGCTCAACGATACAAGGTGGACAATTCTGTAGCCAGCAAACCGTACTCTCCCGTGGTTCCTCAGGTGATCTGCTACTCTGTTTTGATCTCTAGAAATTTTCATAGAAAAAAACTCTCCGAGGACAATGAAGAAAGTGCGGTCCAAGAGTCAGATTGGATTACCACGGAAAGGTTTGATTGCTCCAAAGCTAGCGCTAGACCCTCTCTGATTGCATGTAGTTCCGCTTCGAGGGCATCGTCACAGAAGAAAAGATTTCGATAAGCAGTAAAGATTAAGCATCCATCCGGGCCCGAGGACCATCCCAGAACCCGCAGTCCCGTTTAAGGAGTTCATGTAGGATATCTAAGATATATGTAGGTGACTACATTGCCCAATTGTGTAGATAAAGCGCGCGACACGTACCATAGATCACTTGTTTTTTTTTCAGTGCTCGGCAGCTAATCCAGTCTGCAGCTTGCTTAAATGTGCTTTTAGTCTACACTCTACTCCCGCCACACTAAATGAGTGTTTTGGAAACTGGATCAGAAGTTCATGAAAAAAGTGATCAGAAGATGTTGTTAATGGGGGAGGGGGTGCTCGGCTGTCTTTTGGTCTATTTGAAGATCCAGGAATGATGTAGTTTTTGAGGAAAAAACTCATTAATGATCCTTTAGTTCTTGTTAAACTAATATGTTACTGGGTTGCTGGACAAAGGAAGAACATCGAAGGTTGCTAACGTTGGGGGCAAGACTTCTTGTACGGTTGGAGGCATGGTGATTCGTGGATTGATGGCTAGGAGTCCAGACCCGAGGCTTTGCTGCAGTTTGTACCTACGAGAGTTTTTGCACTGTCTTCATCCTCCCTTCGTGCATTTCTTTGCTCACCTTACTACTCCCTCCGCCCCTCAATGTAAGACGTTTTCGTAAGCTAACATTGTGGGACCGAGGGTGTACTAGATTCACTGTTTAGCTGTTGATGCCTCTATGTAATCCCAAAGTTTGAACTCGGTTGTGAGTGTGGTTTGGTCGTGCTCGAGCTTGAGCTTTCCTATATGTAGGTTTGCTCTTCTTTTGACGCTGTAGTTTTGCTTGAGATCCTTCTTGATCCTTGAGGATCTTGTATGATAAGTGCTGGTAGTTTTGTATTAAGGCCTGTACCGAATAGATCCCTGTTTTCATTTTAAAAAAATGGTCCCATGGTCGATCGTATTGGCATGCCCGGGTTTCCCATGTTTGCTCGTGACACTCTTGTCCACGTCCGCTGGTGCGAGGCAAAGAAGAATTTTCTACAGAATGTTTTTTTCTGCACTAACATGTCGAAAGCGTGTAGAGATGGAAACAAGACGAGAGAACACGTAGAAATATTGCGTGTGGAAGTACTCGGCCGTGGATACACTTGTATTATAATTGGTCAAACAAGGATAGCTCCTACAAGGATTTTTCCAAGAGTCGTTGCATTATCTTCCAACCAGCTCTTCAATATCGGCGGTGTCTTCTGGCCCGTTTGACCATTTATTCTACGCCAATTGAATGGACACATTGGGTATTGGATTTGGATGGAGCTCTCAAGAAGATATGGATCCAGTGCTAGCTGGCCTCCTACTAGTACGTATACTTGTTACGCCGACGTCGCACGGCATATCTACATTTGGGCAATGTGGCCATCTAGTAGATATCTACAAGAACATGCATGCATGTGGCTGACGATTGTTTTCGGTTGGACTTGGAAAATATAGTAAATAGCCCTCTCAAATCTTTTTAGCAATTTCCTTGTCGAATACATCCCTTTCCCGCTTACATGTGATTGTACATATGAACATATGCATCCAATCACGCTTATTTTGATATAAGATCGGATAGACTCCTTCTTGTCTGTGTGCCCGATCGAGACCGCTTCAATGGCTGCCTAGTTTTAGCTCGATCATGGGCAGAAGATGACCTGGTAGTTGGTGCCGCCGGGGCAGGTGTAGGTGCTGGTGGCGTCGTCCTTGGGGTAGCTGTAGGCATCGGAGCACTGCCCCTTGAAGAACCTCGAGTAGTCCGTCGGCCCGCAGTTGTTCGCCGCCGACCCTGTGCAGCAGTACATGTCCTCCTTGAACACCGTGCACGCGTTGTTGCACCCTCCGGCCGCCCGCAGCTCGTTGGGGCACTGCGGCGTGATCACCCGAGGGCACTGCGGCCCGCCCTTGGGGCACCCGGGGGAGCCGGGGGCGGGGATGAAAGACATGGGCACGTTGAACCCGTCGATGAGGGAGATGTCGAAGAAGTCGAGGTTCATGTACTTGTTGAGCCCGAACTCGGCCAGCGTGTTGGGCGCCTGCCCGTACTGCGTGCACTGCAGCTTGCCGCCGCAGTCGCCCGTCTGGCACCGCCCGTTGCCGGCGCTGTCGAAGTTGCACCCCGTGCGCGCCCACACGCGCCCGCCCGTCGTGCCCGCCGGCACGTCGATGCTCCACGTCTGCCCCGCGTCCAGCTTTCTGCCCCCGCCGGCCGGCACCGCTGCCGCCCACACCGTGTACTGGCACTTGTTGATGACCGTGAAGGTCGCCGCGTCGGCCGCGGCGACCAGGACGAGGAGCAGGATGGTAGAAGCGAGGACAGACGCCATCCTGATCTCTCCCCTCTGGTAGAGCTCAAGTGTTCTTGTGGCGAGGAATAATGGAGTTCGATCGATTGGGTCGATATTTATAGGGTTGGGAAGAGTTGAATTCAACTTTTTGCAGCTTCTCGACGTGGTTGCTTGGCAGCTCACGAGCAAGCGGTTAGGCCACACAACAAAAGAGATCACGCCGCTGAGACTCAGGCCACCACCAGGCTACGCATGCTTGATGAATTTGGGGGAAGTACAGCAGGATCCGATAGAGACATGGCTTGTTCACAAGTGGGTTATTCTTTGTGTGTGTGGAATTCTTTCCCGTCCCATGGAATTCCATGACTCAAAAGTTGATATGTGGATTTTTCTTCTTTGGGAAACACGGTATAGATACATGCGTCCACACGCACACACAGCCACCCCTCTGAATGCACGCACACACATCTTATGCCTATGTGCATCTTTGAGAGGCTGAGCCGTTAGATTTTGAGACTGACAAAGTCGCCACAGACGCTTCAGAGTCGACAGGCACGACATGCCGCTGAATGAATATTGCTGGAAAAAATGGAATAAATTCAAAACAATGTGACAACCAGTGTCAAATCCAGGACTTGAACTAAAATGGGCAGATTCAACCACAAGAAACCTAACCATTTAAGTTATGTCCAGTTCATAGATGTACGGATTTGTCTTCCAAGAAGATTTCAGATATTCTTTAAAATGGAATGTATATCACGTGCTTTTGTTTTTAGAAATAGCATGTACCTTTATTCCGGTATGCTTGTAGCTGACGAGGAGGAGGACGACCTTCACGGTGGTGAACAAGTGCCAGTACACGGTGTGGGCGACGGCGGGGGTAGGAAGCCGGACACGGGGCAGACATGGAGCATTGACGTGCCAGCGGGCACAACGAGCGGGCGGGTGCGGGCGTGCACGGGGTGCATCTTCGACCGGGCTGGCAACGGGCGGTGCCAGAGTGGGGACTGCGGTGGCAAGCTGCAGTGCACGGGGTACGGGCAGGCGCCCAACATGCTGGCGGAATTCGGGCTGAACAAGTACACGGGCCAGGCCAGGACTTCTTCGACATCTCCCTCATCGACGGGTTCAACATGCCCATGTCTTTCATCCCCGCCCCCGGCTCCCCCGGGTGCCCCAAGGGCGGGCCGCAGTGCCCTCGGGTGATCACGCCGCAGTGCCCCAACGAGCTGCGGGCGGCCGGAGGGTGCAACAACGCGTGCACGGTGTTCAAGGAGGACATGTACTGCTGCACCGGGGCGGCGGCGAACAACTATGGGCCGACCGACTACTCGAGGTTCTTCAAGGGGCAGTGCTCCGATGCCTACAGCTACCCCAAGGACGACGCCACCAGCATTTTCACCTGCCCCGGCGGCACCAACTACCAGGTCATCTTCTGCCCATGAGCGGCCATGAAAGGGTCTCGAGCACATAGACAAGAATAAGTCTATGTCTATCCGTTCTTATATATCAAAATAAGTGCAACTGGATGCATACATTCGTACGCACATGTAAGCCGGAAATGGATGTATTCGATCGACGTGCGTAATAAAGTCGTGCATGAATAAAATGGTCTTGCGTAATAAATACATGCGTGCATGTTCTTGTAGTAGATATGATTGAGTGTTCTTGTAGTACTACTACTAGATAAGATATCTATAGGTGACTACATTGCCTAAGAGCATGGTTAATAATAAAGCCTGCTGCTGGTTATAAGCCAATGCCACATTATATACAGCTTTTATAAAAAGACTGTGATATTTGGCACATGTGTGCCATATAAGCAAAACTGTCACACCTTTATTTTTCTTCACTTTAAATATATGCATATATTAGCTTGACTATTTCTTCTTTCACGTGCATTTTTTCTTCTAAGTATATGCATACACTAGAGGACAAAAAAGCAGATGTCATTCTAGATTCTTTTTATTCAAAAAATTTAAAATGTTTTGTAGCTTAAACCGTCGGTCCGATGTAAAAACCGTTTCTACATAAAAGATTCGTCGCACCGAGATCTTCGAAACTAGATCCCATGTTGGCATGTTCCGATGACTTTTTTTAGCCAAAATTTACCACGCTTAGGCTACATAAATTACCATGCCAGTTATATACAAGTTACCGTGCTATTTCCACATAAGTTATCAAACGCATAAAAATGGTTCACCGACCCTGCAGTTCATATATTACCATGTTGTATTCATATAAGTTATCGGGCTTGCAGTTCTTATATTAACATGTTGTTTTTAGGTCTGAGGTTCGTATACTACCATGCTCTTTGGTCAATGTTATATCGGTGCGTGTACATGAGTTATCAGCCGCGGTTCGTATATTACCATGATGTTTTCATATAAGTTTCCCGGGGGTATGTTCTTAACAATTTTTCCTCTTAATCGAAGTTATCGTGGTGTTTGTACGTAGGTATGTGATGCGTATGTAATCATGCTATTTATACAGAATTTATGAGGGTATGTTTACAATAATTTCCCCATCGAGTCAAATATTACCATAGTATTTGTACGTGATGCATATGCAATCATGCTATACACAAAATTTACGAGGGTATGTTTCAATAATTTCCCCATCGAGTCAAATATTACAATGATGTTTATATGTAAGTTATCAGGTATTTGTACATGATGCGTATTACCACTTTTTATTACTCTTTCACAAATCAAGACTATTACCGTGCTATTTACACATAAGTTTCCGGGGTATATTTTCAACAACTTCATCTACCCGAATCAAACTTATCATGCTCTTTGTGAATAACTTATCACGTCTGCGGTGCATATATTACCATGCTATTTGTACAAAATTTACCAACGATATATTTCCGACAACTTTTTCTGTGGGTTAAAGCTACCATACTGTTTTTGCGTAAGTTATTTTGTCTATAGTAAGTACATTACCGTGCTATTTACGTAGAACTTATTGGGGTTAATGTTAAAAAAATTCAGGGTCAAAAAGTTATCATAGTGTTTGAACGAGAGTTACAGGTCTTCGGCGGGTAAATTATTATGTTATTTACACATAAATTACCGAGGGTATGCTTTTAAACAACTTCATCCGGGTCAAAGTTATCACGGTGTTTGTGCTTAAGTTGTCAAGTTTGTGGTGCGTATATTACCATGATGTTTACATAAAATTTACCGAGGGTATGTTTCCAACAACTTTTTTCCTAGATCAAAGTTAATACGGTGTTTTTGCGTAAGTTATCATGTCTGCAGTGTGTATACTACCGTGCTATTTGCATAAAAATTACCGGGGTATGTTTTACAACAACTTTTCTCTCTTGATCAATGTTACCACGATAAGTTATTGTGTATGTACTCCGTATATTACCATGCTATTTACATAGAAACTACCATTGACATATTTTTCAGCACATTTTTCTTGCTTGGTCAATATTACCGTGGTGTTTGTAAGTAGTATGTTTTCCCGTTCTCGTCTCCGCTGCATAGCCTCCTCCCACGACCGCCTATATTTCTACCCAAGTTATCAGATCTACAGTTTGTATATTACCCTCCTATTTACATAAGTTATCGAGTGCATGTTTTTAACAACTCCCCACCCCTTTCAAAGTTACCTAGAGTTATCAACTCTGCGGTTCGTATATTATCATGTTATTTACACTGAAGTTATCAGAGTTGTTTTCAACAAAAAATTTCCTCAAGGTCACAATTACCACGGTATTTGTACCTAAATTATCAATTCTTTGGTGCATATATCACCTTGTTATTTAAACAGAAGTTTTTTGGGTGCATGTTTTGAACAATTTTTTCTCTGGTCAATTATCATACTTTCCAAGAAAAGTACCGGGTCAAAAAATACCGGAGAAGAGAAAAATGAAATAGAGGAAGGGTGGACTGCTTGCGGGCCATTCAACGGTGCAGGCTCGCGAACGTGGTTGGGGTCAACGTGCTCGACGGGAGCAAACCCTCACCGGCAAGCTAAGCGGCTGCCGGAGCTGTGTAGGCAGGGTCGTCGGTGGACATCAGGGAGGCGCCGGAGGCCACAACCGTCAGGGCAGAGGGGGTACAGCGAAGGAGCTGCATTTCCAGCGGCGTCGAGCAACAGATCAAGCTAGACGGCCGGTGGAGAGGTGCAGGCGGGGGGCGGCGGCGGACGTCAAGGAGTCGCCGGAGGTCGCGGCCGTCAAGGCGGGTGGAATCCAGTGGAGGAGCTCCCGTCGGATGGGATAACAGAGAGAAGAACAAGAAGAGACAGAGAGAGGGGGGAAGGAGGATGGAGGGGAAAGAAAGAGCAGGGAGGTGCAGTGCGGTCTGGCTCACCGACGGCGGCTCATCGGAGGGGGGCGCGGCAAGGTGGCGGCGATGCGGCGTGGTTGAAGCTCGGGGATGGGGCGTTGCGAGATGTGGTGCGAGATGCGAGATCGAGTGTTGCGATGCGAGATGCAAAACTGCCGAGAGATGTGGTGCTCGAGCGATGCGAGATGCGTGATGTCGCTCACTCGATTTGGATTAAAACGAACGACATCCAGATAGTGTGGCATTTTTGCAATCTGGCACAGGGTTGCCAAATACATATTTCATTTATAAAAACCCACTAATACAATAATTTGGCTGTAAACTAGCTGTACTAATTAATGTTTGCATGTAAAAGGAGGCAAGAATACACTTTTGATTGGTGGAAGGGCCTGCTCACACCGCTGCATGCTTTGTTTTTTCTTGTTTCTCGCGTTGCAGCCGGCGATAGCTGGAGCGCCCGCTCCCTTGTCTTTCGCTCCATCTCTCTCCTCCAGCAGTGATTTTTCATGACGTGGCACTGCTTATAGCCGGCTGACTAGATCTATTGTACTTGCTCTAATTGTGTAGATAAAGCGTGCGACACGTACTGGATCGATCTCCATCCAAACACTCAATGCCATTCAATTGGGGTGGAAAAAATGGTCACACAAGCCAGAAGACACCGCTAGTGTAGGCGCTGTCCATGTTTGACCAAATAATGACACGGAGTATCCACGGGCGAGTACTTCCACACACGGGATTGAGTTTCTGCATGTTGTTTTGTTTTGTTTCGAGCTCTACACGCTTTCTACATGTTAGTACAGCACATAGCTTGGAATTTTTCTTTGCTTCCGCACCTGCACTATAGGGCAAGAGTGTCGCGAGCAAACATGGAAAACCTAGGCATGCCTTTTTTAGGGGTGGGCGGGAACGCTGGGCATGGGTGAGCGGGAGTACTAGCGCGCCCACTATTTCTCGAATTAAACGAGAGAATATAGAAACTCTCGCTGAAGGATACACCCCTGTTGTATTACACCGTCATGCAGTGATCAATGTCCGCATTTACCTCATACACACCACTCAAAGAGAAGGTCAATCATTTTCAACACAAGCTTGACGGAGTCACATTTAAGCGCGAAACGGCACATATAGTGACGAGACACGAAACCAGCGATAAGCTGAAGGATCATGATTTTGAATTGCAGAATTTTTTTGGAATAACCTCGTTCACCTCAAATACTCATTCCTCTAAACAACTCTATCCATCGGAACCATCAAAACAATCAGATTCAGTTTTACGGAGTGCGAGTGCTCTTCAAAAACCTGAGCCCCTAAGTTTCTCAAGTTTTTTCTTTCTTACTGATTTTTCTTTTTGAAACCAAAACCATGCTTTACATCAAAGTTTCACTAGCAAGATTCGAAAGTGGGAATTATAACCGGCCTTCTTCTGCGGGTTATTTTTCTACTGCCTATTGCCGGACCCTTCTTTCCTCTTATACGGATTGGGAAAGTATTTCTATTATACATATATTCTTAAACACATGACACCTTAGGCGCACACTTTATTCGGACAGTGGGGCATGATGCTCTAAAAGAACTTATTGAAAAAAAAAACATAGCGGTAACGGTTGTTTTAGAAAGCACCTCTTCCTTTCCTGAAACTCAAACAACCTACTAGGCTACTAAAAGGCTAATCCAGACGAAGAAGATAGCGAGAAAACGACTCCTCAAGCCGAAGTAAGGGCGGGACCATCTTCTTTTCTGACCGTTTGGAGCTGCTCACAAGGCCTAAACCTTCCTGTAATCCCTGGAGCTTCGTCAGAGCCTTTTCCTTCCCCACAGGCCAGGTCTCAATTTACCTTCGCCACAGCTCTAAAATAAGGAGAATCAGCTCAAGATAAAGTTTCAGACCTAGCCATCATCTTAGGTTAATAACCAACTTATTGCTTTGCCGCGTTTTTGATGGAAAAACTAACTTAGGCTCATGTCTCAGAGTGCACAAGGCATGCCAACTCTTGAACTGTCCCAGAGTGCCCAATTCCTCTACAATTCCAACTTATTAGGCTTGTTCCAGGCATTATCTCACTATTTTCGAACCGTGCGCCCTTGCTCGGACTTACATTCCTCTGGTCGAGTTTTGTGCAGCCAAACCTTTTTTCCTTTGACTCCCCCTGTCTTTTTTATTCTTGTTCACATCATTAGCAAAATTATGTAGATTTTTCATATACGTTGCCTCTACCAAATTGGTAAACAGACATGGAATCAAACTGTTGCTCGCTGCTTACTATTCCCTGCTGGCCCCTACTTGCACCCTGAAAGGCTTCGAAAGGTCTCCGCTGGTCTCTTCCTTCTCCCATCAAGTCCCTTCATGTACCATGTTCAGAGCACGCACTAGATTGCAATGGTTCTCACCATCAACAGTTTGTTATTGATCCCTACTCGTGTCACAAACACCCTTGGAAGGATTCTGCTGGTTCTCTCCCTCCCCAGCTGAGTCAGATCCCGTGACCACCGCAATATGATCCTCTTTGGGGACCAGAAGATCAATTAATAGGTTAAAATCCTTCCTTCTGGTTAAGATCCCACTGCCTCTTGACCTTCTCCACCCTCTTTTTGGTGTGATCTAGTCCTTGAGTCGTATGACATACTTCATACTTGAATCCTTTCATCATACCTCGGATTCTCATCATTACCCGATGCATTTTTTAGGAACGCACATATATTCCTCCTTACCCCCAGAAATTGCGGAGGCCAACTGTGACGGCCTCGTACTGTGTGTGTGTGTGTGTGTGTGTGTGTGTTGGTGACTGGTTGTTGCCGCCGAGATGGCGGTGGCAGCCCCGGCCGGCGATCGCCTCGGCGGTGGGAGCGTCAATCACAGGGGTCATCTTGTTCTTGATTTGTAGGATTGTTTACTTTCACTCTCTTTTACCGTGAATGTAAGGTGTATTTTTTTAGAAGTCAAACTTTGACAAATTTTATAGACAAAAATATCAATTTCTACAATAGTGAATCATTACCACTAGCTTTATCATGAAATATATTTTTATATTTAGTTATTTAGTATTGTATATCTTTATTTATGTTGTTGTAAACTTGGTCAAACATAGATGTTGTTGACTTTTAGAAAACACTAATACACTTTATATTTAGGAATGCAGGGAGATAAAATATATCCCACCTCATTTTTTTAGAACACCACGTTACATTAATTAACCATCTCGAAACCTACAATCGTTGGATACAGAATTCACCACACAGGGCGGTACATCGTTAGCAAGAATACCATCGGATCTATTGTCAAAACTAAACTTAGCTATTAAATAAGCCACCACATTGGCGGTCCGACTTATCTTAGCCATTTGAAAGCTATTTATCAACTTGGATAAGCTCAAAGCTTCCTTCTTCAAATCAACCAACGTTGATCTATCAAGGTTCTCTATTGCAAGGGACGCTACAACAAATGCACAATCAGTCTCTAAAATAATAGGATTGTGAAGAGGGATACCTATATATAGACCAGCAATGCACGCCCTTAGCTCTGCTTTCTCCACACTCTGACACGACCCAATGAAGTCCCAAGAAGAGACAATGACTTCCCCAGCCGCATTCCTAACCACCACACCCACACTTACTTCTCTACTGCTCTCCACAAAGCTCGCATCAACATTAACTTTTAAAAAACCAATGGGTGGGGGAGTCCAATCTGTCTTAACTCCCGCAATATTAGGTGCCCATCTTAATCCATCCATTGGACACTTTCCTTTATTTTTTGAGTCCACCGGGGGCATGGAGTGACATGCGGCAAAAGACGCCCAATAATTCCCCACAAAGCTAGCAGAAGCTGAAACTGATTCCTTTCCTTTACCAAAAATCAAGTCATTTCTTAAGTGCCACTCTCCAGAAGATGAAAATGATTTGGTCGCGCATGACCGGCTTCAATTGACTTAGAAGCACAATAAACCAATCATACCCTGTATATCTGAAGACGTTCTCCGTAGGTAACTCCCAAATGTCCCTCATGGCCATCCACAACGCAACCGCCTTCGGGCACATGACAAGCGCATGAAATGTATTTTCATCCTCCATTCCACAAATAGTGCACATCCGAACAGTAGTTTGGTGATGCACCACTCTATTAACTTGGACATCCAAGCTATTTGTTGCAACCCTCCATGCAGAAATGCGAATCTTCTATGGGACATTAGCCTTTCAGATGACATCCCAGATTTTTCTCTCCCCCAACACAGCCTCACTACATTGACCCTCATCCTTATTTTTATCCTTCAAAGTAAGCGCAAACTTGTACGCACTTTTAACTGAGAACATCCCTGTTTTTTCAAAATGCCAAGCAACAAAATCACCCTCCCCATTTGACTGCATACGCAACCTCAAAATCTCCTCCGCGTCATATGGATAAAACAGATGCCTAACCAAATTTTCATCCCACCTCCTAGGGCCACTCAACATCAAGTCTGAAACCCATTTGACTCTTGTCCTATTCTTTCTGGCAGTAATTTTAGTCCAGAAGATCTTGGGAGCCAGTTATCTCTCCAGATATTAATATTAGCCCCATCACACACTCTTCAAATGACTCCGGATTTAAGCAGATCCAAACCATGTAGAATACCTTGCCAAGTAAGAGATGCTGACTGCGGGAAAACCGTATCAAGGATATGTCCATGGGGATAATATTTTGCCTTAATCACTTTGGCACAAACAGAATCAGGATTAACCACTAACCTCCAGGCCTGTTTAGCTAATAGAGCCTGGTTAAATAATCTGAGGTCCCGGAATCCCATGCCACCCTCACCTTTAGGCCTAGTCATCTTATCCCAAGCCAGCCAATGAGTCTTTCTCCTATTCTCCTCATCACCCCACCAGAAATTCCTTATGATCTGAGACAACTCCTCACATAGCGATGCCGGAAATTTAAAAATACCCATTGCATACACTGGAAGAGCCTGCAGGACAGATTTAATCAAAGTTTTTTTCGCCCCACATGAGGCATATTTTTCTATCCAGTCCGATAAAATTTTGAGGGCTTTTTCCTTTGTGGATTGAAATTTACCAGCCTTCATTCTCCCTTGTGGCACTGGGAGCCCAAGGTATTTATCCTCAAAACCCTCCGAAGTGATGCAAAGAATTACCATAACAGCCACCTGGACCTCCATACTGCAATTCTTGCCGAACAATATAGACCATTTATCTGGGCTCAGCAATTGACCCATCCCCTTCTCATAAGTTGCAATAATATTTTTGATTGCCAAGGCTTGCTCAATGGAACCCTTGAAAAATAAAAGACAATCATCGGCAAACAAGAGATGTGAAATACCCGGGGCCTATCTATTAACCTTGAACTCCAGAAGTGATCCACTAGTACACGCATTCTGTAGCAATAAGGAAAGAGTTTCAGCCACAAATAAAAATAAGTATGGTGAGAGAGGATCCCCTTGCCTAATACCACATGACGGGGAGAACGACTCCAAGAGCTGGCCATTGAAGCGCACTGAAAATTTTACTGAAGTAACACATGCCATAATCCACTTTATCCACTCTGGTGCGAACCCCAATGCGCTCAACATGCACTTCAAAAAATTCCAATCCACTCTATCATAAGCCTTGGCAAGATCCAATTTATAAGCACAGAATTCACCCCGCCCATCCTTCAGAGTTCTTAAGGAATGCATACACTCAAACGCAATAAGAGCATTATCAGAAATAAGTCTTCCTGGAATAAAGGCACTTTGGGTTGGAGAAATCATACCATCAAGATGCGGTCTCAGTCTGTTCACAAGGCACTTTGATATGATTTTATAAATAACATTACACAGACTGATAGGACGGAAGTCTTTGATTGATTGGGGATTTTTCACCTTAGGAATAAGAACAATCACCGTATCGTTTACGCCCTCCGGCATTGTCCCCGTATGAAAAAACTTTTTAACCGCACGAATAATATCCTCCTTCAGCACTCCCCAATTCCTTTGAAAGAACCTTGCTGGAAAACCATCAGGACCCGGAGCTTTAAGTGGGCCAATTTGAAAGAGAGTGTCGCTAATCTCTTGGTCCGTGAACGGTTTACAAATATCAACATTCATATCCTCACTCACAAGCGGCTTGACGAGGGGAATGATCAGAGAAGGATCAACCGTACCATCACATGTGTATAGATCCTTGAAAAAAGAGTTAGTGATATTATGGATCTCTGCCACATTCTCTGTAACCGTGCCATCATTCCTTCTCAAGCTCGAAATATTATTTTTCTTAGCTCTCCATGTAGCCTTAGATCTGAAGAATTTTGTGTTCCTATCCCCCCGTTTAATTTTATCAATCCGTGATCTTTGCTTCCATAAAATTTCTTCTTTATAAAGGAGCTCATCCATTTCTTTAAGAATCGCCTTCCTTTCAACCAAGGCTGCAGTATCATTTCTATTGTAAAGACTATTTAGTCTTTTCCTCGCCAAATCAAGTTTCCTGGGTAGATATCCAATATAAGTGCTACTCCACTCATGCAATTTTCCAAGCATTCTCTTCAGATTCATGGTCACATCCTTCAAATCCTCATTATGTGTGCCGTCATTCCAACAAGATTTAATTTGCTCCTCTAGAACCACCCCTTCCCTCTCCCAATAAGCCTCGTATCTAAGCTGTTTAACAATTTTGCCAACACGGGGAGACCCCAATAATTGAATCAGCAGAGGACAATGACCAGACCTTGAACTGATAATATGAGACACCTTGCAATCTGGAAACAAAGCAGACCATTGGGGACACGCAACAGCCCGGTCTAGTCTCACTTTGACATTTTTGTTGCCCTCTTGCTTGTTATTATAGGTCCAAGGAACACCATGAAATCCCAAGTCAAAGAGATTACAATCAGAAAGAACACTCCTAAAATTAGCCATCATGGAAGACGACCTCTTATGCCGAGAAAAATGTTCATTCTGCCACATCGCTTCATTGAAATCCCCAACCAAAAACCACGGTCCCGAACCAAGGGGTTTAATTCTACGCAAAAGTTCCCACATTACATACCTTTGACTTGCCTTGGCTTCTCCATAGACAAAAGTGCTTCTCCATTTTGCACCATTGCTAGAAAAAATATACATATCAATGAAATGCTCCCCAAACTTATTCAACTCCAGATTATAAGAATCATCCCAGAACACAGCAAGGCCTCCACCTTTCCCTTGAGCTGAAAAGGAGAACACATTTTTCATACCCAACCGATAACGCAAACCTTCAACATATTCTTTATTTTTTCTAGTCTCTGAAAGGAAGATAACATTGGGTTGGTGCGTCTTAGAGAGACACACAAGCTCTTGAACTGTGCGGGGTTGACCCAGCCCCCGACAGTTCCAACTCAGGATTTTCATGGCTCCTGACGGGCGCTCACATCCGCGCCCGTCAGTTGACCGACAGCCCCATGGTCGGTAGCTTCGTTAGCAGCCTCACCAATAGCTCTCCCCTCACCTACAGATTCTCTCTTTTTTTCCTGATACACTTCCTCTCCCCCATCCACTTCCTTAGTAACATGAGTGACTACCCCATGTACACCTATCACAGCCTCAACTCTCTCAACACAAGCTCTCTTACAAGAAGAAAATTCTACACTCTCAAAACTAGTGCTATTCATGTTGATGATGAAGTCTTGGTCATCCAGGAACCGCCTCTTAGACAGCACCGTATTCTCGAGGATGCCGACGAACGCGGCCTTGCGGCTGGAGAGCTCGTTGCCACTATTCGGTGGGGTAGGCACACCAAACATGGCATGCTTGACACCGGCGTACTGCACCACAGCATGCTCCTCGCGCTCTTCTCTGTGGACGCGCTTCCGGCGACCCCAAATGGTCTCCACTCCCTTTGCGTCGACGCAAAGACACTGTCCTCCATGGGCCGCCAGCATTGAACCCACCACCGGCCCCCCGGCAGCAGCCTAGAAGGTGCAGAAAGGTTGGAGTCGCCGGTCTACACCTCTCCTGGAACCTGGACCTGATCATCCATAGACGGCGCAGCTGCAACAGAAGTAGCCGGGGCCTTCACACCCGACAACACCACCTCGGTAGGAGCTTCAACTAGCCCCTCCTTGGACGCCCAGGGTGCACCAGGCATGATGTAGGAATGCACCCCAAGCCCGCTACCAGCGGTAGCCACCGCAGGCGGCGCCCCTGGAGTTCCCGTGTTGATGAAGAGGGATGCGCCTTGGGCAAGCTGGCCGTCCAAAACGCCCCCCCCCCCCCCCCAGCCAAAGCAGAGGCATCCCCAAAGACAAGTGCCTGCTCGGGCACCACCTGCTGAAGCTGTCCATTGGACCCAGAACCAGCAAGCACCGACCTCCCTTCCTGGGATATGCCAAGCACACGCAGCCCCGGGTCAACGACCGTCGTGGAACCCACCGCCTTCCCGAAAGGAGCCACAGACACCACCGGAGCAGCAGCCGCAGACAGGTTCTTGACCGCCGTAGCCACCACAGAGATCATCTTGTCCGGTAGCTTGGCCTTCTGTGTGTCCTATTCATCTTCCCGGGCACCCGGAAGGCCCCAGAAGTCAATGTGCCGCCGAAACGGCCCACCCCATGACGGCGCTTTGAGCTCGATGGAATAGATCGCCTTGCGAAGCTCGGCCGAAATGCTGCAATTCTTGGCCGTCATGTGACCCACCATACCACAGCACAAGCAAAAATTAGGCAACTTCTCATATTTTACATTGGAGCTTATTTCCTCAGATTTACCAAAGGGAGTGAACTCGACGGTCTTCCTTAGCGGCTCAACCACCTTATGGAGGATATGAACCCGAAGATGCTCACCAACAATCTGATTGTCTTGGTGTGCCACTGCCTTCACCTCACCCAGCTGGTCCCCAAGAGCCCAGCCCACAGCTTCAGTTTTGAGCGGCACCGGAAGGCCATGGATTTGTACCCAAATCAGGAACGAATCCAGGCACACATCCACGGGGTCGACCAACCCGTCGAGCGCCGCGATCAGCATGGTGTTGTTCCTGAAGTGCCACGGGCCAGCACGGAGAACATGCTTCAGGTCTCCCTCATCCGAGAAAGTGATGACGAACCGGCCGTCCTTGCAATCGACCCTCTGAGCCACTGCACTGCCACGCAACTTCCATGGGCCACGGAGGTCGCCGACGACTGCCTTGGGGTCGATCGGGTACGGCGACAGCACACGAGCCACCGGAGTTTCCCCGCCACCGCACGCAGGGCAGCCTCCATGTCGATGACGATCGGACGGTGGCCAGTTCTTTGACCCACGAACATCTTGCTCTTGCCTGCCCTCCGAAGCAATGGAGGATCCGCCGCCGCTGATGCAAAGCCAACGGAGGCCGAAGGCATGACGGAGAGGACCAAGCCCCACGGCCCTCCCACCACCGCCGTCCCTTGGAACATAGCAGGAGCCGCCCGCGCTCCCTGAACATCAGGGACTGAAGGAGGCGAGACTGTCAACCCATGGCCAGCATGATCGGAGGCACCCGCAACAGGGAGACCCGCAGCCGGAGAAGGCGAGTCTAGACGAGTCTCCTGACCGGCCCCAATGCCGTTCACCTCCATACTTTTCCCTCCTTGGTCACCCATAGGTTCCTGAAACACAGAGACAGAAACAGAGAGCGGGCGAACAGCGGCAAGAACAGGTTTGTGAAAAGTCCCTTTGATCCCTCTCCTGAAATACAGTTTGTCTTCCCCAAATTCCACATCCAAATCACCAAAATTATCATCCCAATTACTCATACCCCGCTGTCCGTTTCCATTAATCTTCAAATCTGAAGTAATACCAAGGGAAACTGACGGGCAAAACTGACCTTTATTCCCCCGATTTACATCTCTGAAGGCGGGATCAAGGCCGGATTCCCCTCCCAATGAAGTCGTTGGAGCAATCCCCTCCCCTCCTCCTTTGATTTTCTCTTGAGTTGGAGACGAATTGAAGAAAGCATCTGCTTTGGCCTTCATCCGCCGCAAACACAGCTCACGATCTTGCGCCCGTCGAAGGATCTCCCTCCCCCTCCGCTTGAAGATGCTCCAGTCCACGAAGGAATGGCCACCCAACTCACCAGCATCCAACCTCTCTCCATGCCCCCGGCACTTGGCCGGCGGCAGCGCCGCCGCCATGGCCTCTCGCCCTCAGGTCGCCACCGCTCTCGCTAGAGTGTTTCACGAGTTTATGACGACGCCTTCTTTATATTTGAATGAATGAATTTGTTGGATTTATATCCCACCTCATTTAGAGAGATAACGTATATTATCTTCAGTAACATAGTACTAAATTTATGGGGTAATGGAATTAACTAGAAAACAAGTCAATAAGAGAGGAAATATCATACAATAAAGAAAATATTATATCTTTAGTATTAATAAATCATCTTAGCTAAGAGAAGATAAACCTTTTCTTTTTTTGTTTCTCTCTTTCCAGCTCAATTTTTATAGTCCATGGTGGTATTGCTATTGCTAAAATAACATTATTATCATGTGTGTCTTGCTCCAAGAGCAGTTTATTCTTGCACAACTCACCTATTCCCAGGCTTTTACAATGGATCGTGCATGTGAATGTCATGATCAATGTTCACATGTCGTATCGCCAAGTAACATTACACATATGGTAACTTACTATTTCTCGGTACATATATGATACGGGATTGCTAAATCTCAGTCGACTGAGATTTAACCGGATATATAAGGTTGGTCGTGATCATGGGCAGAAGACGACCTGGTAGTTGGTGCCTCCGGGGCAAGTGAAGGTGCTGGAGGCGTCATCCTTGGGGTAGCTGTACGCGTCCGGGCACTGCCCCTTGAAGAACTTGGAGTAGTCGGTCGGCCCGCAGTTGTCTGCTGCCGTGCCAGTGCAGCAGTACTCATCCTTCTTGAACACCGTGCACGCGTTGTTGCACCCGCCGGGTGCACGGAGCTCGGACGGGCACTGCGACGTGATGTCAGCGCCGCACCGCGACCCGCCCTTGGCGCACCCGGCGGTGCCGTCCGCCGGCAGGAAGTCCATGGGCACATTGAAGCCGTCGACGAGGGAGATGTCGAAGAAGTCGAGGTTGTTGAAGCCGTTCAGCCCAAACTCGGCCAGCGTGTTGGGTGCCTGCCCGTACCCCGTGCACTGCAGCACGCCGCCGCAATCCCCCGTCTGGCACTGCCCGTTGCCGCTCCCGTCGAAGTTGCACCCCGTGCGCGCCCACACGCGCCCGCCGGTCGTGCCCGCCGGCACCTCGATGCTCCATGGCTGCGCCCCGGGGTCCAGCTGCTTGCCACCGCCGGACGGCACGGCGGCCGCCCACACGGTGAATTGGCACTTGTTGGTGATGGTGAACGTGGCGGCGTGGGTGCCGGCAACGAGGAGAAAAAGAGGGAGGGTGTGCAGCACGACACGGGAAGCGGCTGCTAGGGATGCCATTGTTGTGTGTTAGTGATGCCACTGTGTGTGCTAGTAGAGTTTGGTCTGAAGTGTGTATTTATAGTTGTTTTACATTGCTCGGTAACGTGGAAATTTGACGTTTTCACACACAAAATTTCCATGAATCTTCCACGTTACTAATTAAATTTGGCAAGCCACTGTGGACGTAAATAGTAGTACTCCGGTGCGAAATTTTGGACGTGTATGGAAGATTTCCACCACACAATCGGTTCAATTTTTTCTTCTTCTTTGCATTTGCCTCAAGTTTGATTCCTCTGTATATTTTCTAAATGCGTCCGGGAAAAAGAATATCTGCACAAGAGTCCTAGAAATATTTATTCGCAAAAAAAAGTTCTAGAAATATTGACGAATCCGCTTGTTGTGGGTGCATGACTTCCACGGCAACTTAATTGCACCCGATGACTTGACCTTGTATATATTTATCATAAACAGCGTGTAGAGGACGTTAAAAGTCCATCAGTCTGCTGTTATGTTGATAGCTTCATTTCCCGCCTAACATATTCAGAAGAAAAAACTTCGGTCCATCATAATAAGTGTCATGGTTTCAGTTAAGTTGAACTAAAACCACGACACTTATTATAGATCGGAGGGAGTACTGCTCTTGTGGAATTCATAACCAATTTGTGTTCCCGAATTTGCTCCCCTCTAGTAAGCTCCAAACCTCCCTCATAACCTACGAAGTGTTATACCCTTTGTGCACTCAATGACAGCGTGATGTTCATCCTCGACGGTGTTGCCGCACACTTGGCAAACATCATCCGTAACAATTGTTCTTTTGCATCAGTTTTGCTTTGTAATAGGAGACTTTTTTTTAATAGTTTGGATTGCTTAACCCATGTGTCACGTGGTTTGTAGCAAGAGACTTTGTAGACTATTCACCCGAAGATTCTTATCTTTTCTGACACCTCAACCCCCCAAATAGAATCCCATAGGGCCCGATCTGAAGCCACCTGGAGATCTCCACCCTTGATGCTTGTTGCTAGCTTGTAGGCGCTACGGACCTTAAATTTCCCAGTCTTTTCAAAGCGCCATGCCATACAGTCCACGGCATCCGAAGTAGGCAGTTTGATGTTACATATTACATCCATGTCAAAAGGTTGGAAGATTTGCTTAATAAGCTATACATCCCATGCATTAGTGCCCGGTGTCATAAGTTGGTTTACCCACCGAAGTCTTGATCGTCTCTTAAACATGGCCGATTTCGGTCCATCTTTTCTCGGGATCCAGTTTTTTTTTTTTGACCATGGAAACAGTAGGAAGGCTCCTGCATATATATTAAAGGAACAAAAATATTACATATGTACAATGGGGTACACTACTGAGTGATCAATCACACTAAAAGTACTAGTCATGTAATGGAGGCAACAAAGGCAGTACTAGTTATGTAATGGATCCAGTTTTTCCCTCGATCCAATTTTCTTTTTGTTTCCCACTCTCCTGATCAATCCTTTCTCTGGAAGTTCAAGTCCAAACTCAATGCCTCGCCATGCTTGAGAAGTATCTGATGTGAAGATAGTATCCAACAAGTCTCCATTAGTGCGCCACCCGTGAGGCATCAATGGGGCTGACCGGTGTGGCAGCGCAGCAGCCTTGGCCAGCATTGGCATTGATTTTCGCGGGAACCGAGGCGGGATAAGGACGACGATGCGGCGTCTCGCTGACACGGCGGGCCCATCCTCGTTCACGCCAAAATCGCGTTCCCCCGGCGCCCCCCAACGCGCCGGGTCCGGCCTGGGTCCGCCGGCGCCAATTTCGGCCCAAAACGGCGAAAAACGGGCTCCTAGGGACGTGACTGGACCGTTTTTTGGGCGTCGGTGCGGAAAAAACGTCTTGGAAGGGCCTGTTGGGGACGCGGCTAGAGATGCTCTTAGATTTAAGTACCCTCGCACATAAGCTGTCTGAATTCTGCAACCTAGTTGATAGGATGTGTGAACATTTGGAAGTTGGAGGGAGAAAGAGCTATCTTTGGGATCAAAGGTAAATTTAATAAAGGCAATGGCACTAGAAGTTGATGTCGACGTGATCCTATTAATGTCAACACGATCCAGTACTACTACCTCTCTCTCAGTTTACAGGGCGTGCGCGTGCCCCTAGGTCGTTAATTTGACCAACTTAATACAAGTCGTATATTACAAAAAATATACTACCTCCGTTTCAATTTACAAGTCCTGCGCGTATACCTAGGTTGCCAATTTTATCACCCTAATATAAACTATATAACACAAAAATTATACCTTTGAAAGTAGAAACAACGAAGTTTATGTTGGTATATTTTTTGTAATATATGACTTGTATTAGGTTGGTCAAATTAACAACTTAGGGATACGCGCACGCCCTGTAAACTGAGAGAGAGGTAGTACCAATATAAACTTCAGATGCTCTATTTTCAAACCGTATAATTTTTGTGTTATATAGTTTATATTAAGGTGATAAAATTGACAACCTAGATATACGCGTAGAACTTATAAACTGAAAGAGGGAGGTAGTAGGAGAGAACAACTATAGGAATTAAGGTCAAGGGCTCAAGGCGACAAATTATATCCGAGCTGCATATTCAAAATTGCCACGAAAAAAGTAGATCACGTGTGGCATAAACCAGTATATATGGATATGCCTATGTCAAAGTGAATGTTGATGTATACGTTTCAGGAAGACCCCCGACCCACTACTGAAAAAAGATGGATCTCACGACTGGGTTGGTGACGGGCGCCTCGGCTCTCCTCGCAGGGGGTGCACTGGCTGGGAGCTCTAGTTCAGGAGTTGTACGGCAGCCAAATAAGTCACAGGCTGGTGCATCGTCCACAGGACTTGTCACCAGCCGGAGCAAGCCATCATAATTATCATGATGTATTTATCTTACTGCTTGGTTTCGCATTGGATTTACCCAAAAAAAATTAAGAAACTGGTGTCACGACTGTGGGGATCAAATGGATGGTTCAAGAAAGTCTAGTGAAGCGGCACGAACGGACACCTATTGGGATGAAAGGTCAGTCAAATGATTAGTTACGGAATATTGTTCATCTCCTTTCATCCTAGGAGGTGAGGTAGAGAGGGAGGCCAGTCCTCATGACTTATTTGGCCTTTCCGCTAGTCTTTTATATACTCAAAAGCCGTTTGCACGAGAAAAAGAACAGATATAATCTGCTTATTGCTTGGCAATTTGGAACCTGCAGCTCGGATATAATTTTTCACCTAGAGCTTAGTTGCCATAGTTTTTCACTCCTAGGATTGGATCACATAAAACATTAATATTGTTTCTATGCTAACATTGTCTTTAAGATCACGTCGACATTAACTTCTAATGACATTGCCTTTATTAGAATCTTCTTTGACCCCAAAGGTAGCGCTTTCTCCTTTCAACCTTTCAAATGTTGACACACCCTATCAACTAGGTTGTTGAATCCAGACAGCTTATGTGCAAGGGTATTTAAATCTAGATATTACCCTGATGGAGACTTGTTGGATACTGTCTTCTCGTTGGATGCTTCTCAAGCATGGTGAGGCATTGAGTTTGGACTTGAACTCCCCAAGGAATGATTGGTTAGGACAGTAGGAAACAGAAGGAATTTGGATTCAAAGAGATAACTAGATCCCGAGAAAAGATGGGCCCAAATCGGACGCGGCATCCTCTCCGCCACCCCGTCACGGCGATTTTCTCGGTGACGGCTGGTTTGCAGTGCGAGGAAGTAGTGAAATCCATCGGCCCTCTCCGTTTATTTACTTAACCTAGCTTCTTGTTCTAGTGAAGTGGTGAACTCCATTGGCTCTTTTGGATCGAATCGTGCAAAACTTTAATTCCCTACGCTATAGTTTTATGCTGGGGCAGACATTTGAGGACCACGGTTACGAACAGGGAGAAATGGGGTACCCGGTCTACGTATAAGATCCTAATGTAGGAAATTTTGGTTCTAGATGCTCTAAATCATCACAATTGTCGACAGCAAAATAAATACCATAATACTGTCCGCGCACAACCACGTGCATGCATGTTCTTGTATATCTAGATAACGACATTGCCCAATTGTAGATATGTAAGCCGTGCGACGCGGCCTAACACGTACTCCCTTCGTTCCATATTACTTGTCGCGACAAGTAATATGGAACGGAGGAAGTACGTACGTAGGTGTAGCCTGTAGGAGGCTAGCAGTACTGAATCGACCTACATCCAATACTCAATCGGCGTAGAATAAATGGTCGATCGCACGAGGCAGAAGACACCGCTAGTGTCGACCTGCCGATATTGAACGTAGGAGGTGTCCCCTGGTGTGACCAATTAATACGGATGTATCCACTGGCGAGTACTTCCACACGCACGACTGAGTTTCTACATGTTGTTTTGTTTTGTTTCGATCTCTACACGCTTTCTACGTGTTGGTACAGCACAAGGCTTGGAATTCTTCTTCGCCTCCCACCAGGGGACGTGGACGTGCCGCGAACAAACGTGGAAAACCCGGGCATGCAAATACGATCGACCATGGGATCACAAATGCTATACGTCGCTTTTTTTCTTTTGAGGGAACTAGTCAATGTGTATGTGGAATGTATGTTAATTTGAAAGTATATTAAGTGCATGCGGATATTAAGTAGGATATTATTTGTGTGTTATTATGTGATTAGCATTATTTTTGGCATGAAATTAACTGCACGCTAAACGTGTTAAGCGCTCGACATTGAAGCGGTCTAGGTCGTTGGATTGACATGATTTGACGGCCGAGATAAATTGGATCTGCCTCTTTGAGTCTTTTTATATTGGTATAGATGCTATACGTCGCCTGTTGCGAGCAATGTAGATTTTGTTTTGAAACAATTCCACGAAGCTTTATTAATTCGTCGTAGTGTTCACATGGATGAAAGAAAGATTTTTCGGATGACCTAACCAAACATGACGGCCACCTCTCATGGTAAGTACATGCTTCACTAAATTGTGATATTCAAAAGTTGAGCTCCTACATTCATGAACGATCTTATAGAAAGTAAAAAATAAACAGGGTGGTTTATAGTCTCCTGAACTGCCGCACCATAACTCGCCAGATTTCTCTTCTAAATGTCGTCAACCACCATCTTGCAATCCGATGCCACATGAATTCTCTGGATATAAAGATCATCCGCTAGAGCCATAGCTTCTCTCACAGCAAGCACTTCTAGTGTTGTTGGGTCCGAGATGAATCTGAAAACAATGGCAAAAGCGCCTAGGTAGGCTCCTCCTTGGTCCCTACAGATCACACTAATCGCCCCAAAACCATGACGTGATACCGCCGCGTCCGCATTCAGCTTTGAACAGCCAACCCCAGGTGGTATCCAGTGTAATATCTGTTGCGGTACTGTGCTCGTAGGCGTAGCTCTCGCTCTCGCATTGATCACATGTAACTGATAATTAAGAATTGATAAAGCTGTGTACTGCATGTGGCGACTGAAAAATATCTTCATGAATGGCCTTTCTCCTTGCTTCCCATATAGCCCATAAGCTCACCACTACTCGAACAAATTCATCACTTGCTATTATCTCATGTAGGGCAAACAGCCAATCCTTTGCACTTTCCTCAGTGTGCGCACACATTAACTTGACAATATGTTCAGGAGCCAGTGCCCATACACTCCTCGCAATCGGATATAAAAGTAGAGTGTGTCTCCAAGTATCCCAAGCCCCACACAAAGTACAAGTCTCGGTCGTCGCCATGTTCCGATGGTTTAGCAAAACTCCACATGGTATAGATTGTCTTGCCAGCCTCCATACAAGCACTCGCAGCTTAGAGGGAACCTTGATGTGCCATATAGAACTTCATTGATTGTTCTTTGACTGGGCGAGCAATATGGATGGGTAGCCCCAGTACACGCTATTACCATGTCGGCTCATTTAGCAAGAGGAAACGAGAGGCCATCGCTGGTTGTAGAAACCTTCTAGAACATTCCATCTGGTTTGAAAGCTTCCAGTAAGGTTATATTTTGTCTCTTTAAACATCTTATCAGTTTTCTTTCAGAATTTTTTACTTTCTGTTTTCCTTTTGTTCTTTCTTGGTATTCTGTTTTCCTTTTCTTTTTTTGAATTGACAACCATTTTCGGAGTTCATGAACATTTTGCAATTTTTTGGACATGTTGTGAATTCATGAACATTTTTTTAACTCATGAACTTTTTAAAATTCACAAACATTTCACAAATTTTGGCATGTTTTCAACTTGAGGAAAATATATTTGCAAATAATTTTTCAAATCCTTGAATGCTTTTTATATTCATTACTCATTTAAATAAACGATTTTTTGTAATTACTGACCATTTGTACTTTTGTAGATTCATGAATTTTTAATTCGTGAAAATTTCGCAAGTCCACGAACATATTTTTAATTCATGAACATTTTCTAATTTAAACGTTTTCAAACTTCACAAATATTTCCGAAATTCAGGAGCAAATTTTCAAAATCATGGGCTATCCCTATTTGACGCCTGTGCGCGTCCAGGAGACGCGGCTTCGCTGAAGCGCGCGACGGGCCAGCCCACTTCGCGAGTTAAGGCAATGCCGGGGAAACCGGTTTTGGGAACCTTCTAGAAGGTTACCTAAACCGGTTTCTTTTTTTCTCTTTTGCCGGTTTTTTTATTTTCCTGTTTTCTTATTATTTTTGTTTTTTATTCTGTTTCTGTTTCTTTTTTTCTTCTCTTTTATTTTATCCTTTTTCGTTTTTATTTTCATCCCTTTTTTTCAAAAAAGTTTGAAATCCCATATTTTCTTCATGATTTCCAAAAAATCATGGTTTTGAAAGTTTGTTCACAATTCAAATTTTGTTCAGCGTACAGTATGGAAATGTTCAATGTATTCAAAATTATTCAAACCCCAATTTTTTGAAAAAGAAGAAAATTGAAAAGGAAAAAAATGAAAAAATAAACATAAAAAACAGATGGTTTCCCGGCCCGCACATGGCTCGGCCATGAAGGGCGTGTGGGGCAGCGGTGTGTGTGTGATGCCTGCTTTCCCAGGGCGCACCACGCCAAATAGAAGCTCCCAACATTTGGGCGTCCTACAAGAAAATTCACCCATAAGCTCAACAGGTCCACACACGCCGAAGCGGGCCAGTTGGGCGGATTCTTTTGTTCCGAAAGCGAACGAATCCTGTTTGACGCGCACTGCAGGAAATGGTTGGGAACTCTTATTCTTTGCTCTGGGTAAAGAAAGAGTTCCCATGGAACAACCACCTGGGCCGGCCCAAATAGAACTTCCACGCTCGACGGAGAAAAACTAGTCCCTAGTAAACCGGCAAAAATTATCAACACGAGAATATTTATTCTTGCGCCCACTCCTGGGGAAAAACTAGCTCTAAAATAGAGAATTTGGGAATGTATTACCACAAAAAGAAAGCTTTATGACTTTTAGAAATGGTAACAGATTTTTAAAAATAAAATATTTTTTAAAAAATAAGCACTAGCTTAATAAATCTTCAAGAACTTTAAAAAATTGCATATTAAGAAACATTCATGAATACAAAAAATTCAGTTATTTCTATAAATTATCATTTATTGAAATAAATTCATGAATTTTAGAAAAAAAGGAAATGAAAATATAAAAGATAAGATAAAATGAAACATGAATGAAAAAATAAAAGAGGAAAAGAAAAACGATGGAAAAGGCAACAGAAAACGACAAGAATACGCAAAACCATCAACGAAAAAATTGTCCTAAATGGGCAGGCCCATGTCAGGTCGTGTGATTTTTAGCAGCAAAACCATGGTGGTAGAGAGAGAGAGAGAGAGAGAGAGAGAGGCCTGGCTGGCCCCCTCGCTTCGCCACTGAATTATGCGAAAGTGACACCTTGTTCATAAGTGCCTTTGAGAATGTTAGTTTTATACATGAATTTCATTATTAGTAATCAAACTTTGAAGATCATGCTTTTTTTTGGCTTCGGTTATGGCGATTGGTCGCCACACTTGGCCTGAGCCAAGTGTCTAAAAGTTTAATACAATTATTGTTTAAAAATACAACTTTGAAGCTCATACTATTATTTCTAAAAAAACTTGGCCAATGGAGCTGTCAGGCTTGACTTGTAGTTCGTGTAGTATAAATAACCAATAAAGCATGTATGTTCTCTAGGAAATATATCTAAAATAGACTCTAAAAATACAATCTTTTTTCATATTTTGCAGGTAATACAACTTTTTTGCAAAGCTAAATGAAATAGAAACAACAATATTAATGTTGTAAATCAGCTCGTAAAAATCAAGTGTTTATGGGTTGTTTAGTTCCCAGCCACACCTTGCCACACTTTGCCACGCCTAACTTTAGGCAATTTTGACCAAGTTAGATAGGTGTTTGGTTCTAGCCACATCTAAGACAAGGATTTTTTAGGGTAGGGTCACAGACCTGTCCTAACTGCCCTACCCAAGGACACCTCTAGAATAAATCACCTTTCAATCGACTTGGAGGTGTTCCACTCGACAGACTCGAAGACATTCGACCAAGAAGCAATTACTCGACCAAAGTCCAACCACTCGACGGCCAGGAGACCTAAAGTCACTCCGCACACTAACAGTCGGTCATTAAGTAGCTTTTATGGTCATCATAGCACTTTATTACTAGCGTTATCAGTAACGCCCTACCTTAATGTACATTGAACCCTTCGTAACGTGGGCTGGCCGGGGTCCTGGCGCACTCTATATAAGCCACCCCCTCCTCCGAGACAAGGGCTCGCACCTCTGTAACTCATACACACATAATCCAGTCGACCGCCTCCGGGCTCCGAGACGTAGGGCTTTTACTTCTTCCGAGAAGGGCCTGAACTCGTAAACCTTGCGTCCTTACAACCTCTCCATAGCTAAGACCTCGCCTCTCCATACTTACCCCCCTACATCACTGTCAGAGTTAGAACCACGACAGTTGGCGCCCACCGTGGGGCAGGAGTCTTAGCGCCTAGTTGGAGAAGTTGCGATTTTTCACGATCTCCTTGATCATGGTTTCGGGCGGAGCTTTGGTGGAGGGCCGCGAGATCCGTCTCGGCGCGCTCACGTTCATCGCCGACGACTCCGCTTGGCTTCAGGAGGCTCCACTCGACGTCTACGCGCTCCCCGTCCGCGGGGCGACGCACTTTCGCGCATGCGTCCGTGGTGTCCTCCTGCGGCAGCCGTCGACCCAGTATCGGTCGGCTCCCGTGGCATCTCCCCGCCCTGTTTCTCGCCGGCGCAAGCGCTCCGGTCAGTCGAGGCTTCAGAGGTGGGTGAGGCATGCGGTGGCCCGCCAGTCGGCCACCCCACAAGTCGCGGCAATCGATCCCGACGAATCCCTCTACGGCCTGTTCGACTGGCTCCGCAGAGACCGCATCCGAATGCGACAGCAGTGACCCAGCTGCAGAGGTTCTGGTGATCGATGGGCCACACAGTCCTCCCGGTTTCCCCCGCGCTGACGGAGGCGCGGATGGGGGCGACCCGTCGCGTCCTCACGAGGAGTATCTCCCCGAGCCTCTCACGTCGTTGCAGTGGGAGGAACTTCGCCGCCGGAACATGGATGCACTCCACACTCCTATCGTTGGAGAAACCCCCGAGGCCCGAGCCTTGGAGGACGCGCGCTTGGCTAACTTGGCTGAGCGCACTCGACTGGAGAATCTCCGGCGAATACTCGACGAGCGAGCGCGTCAACGGGCTCCAGAATCTAGTCGACGCCAAATCTTTCCGCCCCCGCAGGTATATCGTACTCCGATTCAGAATTTGGCGGTTGCGGCCCGTATAGCAGAGTCGATTCAGCCCTCCCAGTCAGAGGCTGGCAGAGGCTTGTTGCAAATCAGTGCTCCGGGCAGCGGGAGACCAGAATTCCGCTGTTTCTCAGTCACGGAACAGGATCCACAGTCGATCCGTTGCAGCAGATACAGTCCAGTCGGCTCACCGCCCAAGATCGCCTCCGAGGCGTGAGGGACGTGGAGATCGGCGTGATCAGTACAGAAGGAATGAGCAGTATGATCACCGATTCGATCGTGATGATCGACGTCGAGTGCCAACCCCTCCCCCGAGGAGTGGATCATATGTGCCTCGACAGCAGGTGGACAGACACCCTCATAGTGTTGGACGGAGAATTCCAGTCGACCCCAGGGAACTAGGCTTTGATGCGAGATCCATTCTCGTTCAAGGTTTGGTCGACAGGAATAGAGTCACCGAGAAGGCCATGACAGAGATGCGCCTACCAGTAGCAGAGTAGATGTTTCAGGGCCAGAGTGTTTCAGTCGAGCCATCAGAGCCGCTGTAATTCCTCCCAACTTCAGGTTGGCGACTGGAGTTAGTAAGTTCGCCGGTGAGTCCAAGCCCGATACTTGGCTCGAAGATTACCGAATGGCTGTCCAGATTGGCGGTGGGAACGATGAGGTAGCCATGAAACACCTGTCTCTCATGTTAGAAGGCTCGGCCAGAGCGTGGCTGAATCAGTTAGCACCCAGCAGCATTTACACTTGGGAGGATCTCTCCCGAGTGTTTGTCACCACATTTGAAGGAACATGCAAGCGACCTGCGGGCCTTACGGAATTGCAGTCTTGCGTGCAGAAACCGAATGAAACTCTGAGGGATTACATCCAGAGGTGGATCACATTGCATCACATAGTTGAAAATGTACCAGATCATCAAGCAGTTTGTGCCTTTAAAGAAGGCGTTAAGTACAGAGAATTGAATCTGAAGTTCGGTCGAACCGGAGAGATGTTTCTGAATCGGATGATGGAGATTGCCACCAAATACGCTAATGGTGAAGATGAGGATCGACTCCGGAGTGGTAAGCATAAAGCAGTCGCCCAGGAAACCGGAGGAAATTCCATTCGGAAACAGAAGCGGAAAGCCGAGCCAGCCGCTCCTGGGGAGGCCCTGGCCGTAACCCAGGGAAAATTTAAGGGAAAACCCAAAGGACCTTGGAACCCCAAGAAAGTTAAAGACCAAGATGGAAATGATGTTTTGGATCTACCATGTCACATCCACACCAAGAAAGATGAAGAGGGTAAACTCATTTACCCAAAGCATACCACTCGACAGTGTCGGTTTCTGATCCAGTAGTTTCAGGGCAAGCAGTCCAAAGATAAGGAAAAGGAGTCGGACAAAGTTGAGGACAAGGAAGATAGTGACGATGGGTACCCCCAGGTCAATTCCACCCTGATGATTTTTGCTGATGTTGAGAGCAAAAGTCGACTGAAGGTTATTAACCGTGAGGTAAATATGGTTGCTCCGGCAACACCCAATTATCTGAAGTGGTCCCGGACTGCCATCACATTCGACCAGTCTGATCACCCTACGCACATTGCCACCCCTGGGAGGCAAGCTCTGGTGGTCGACCCAGTTGTCGAAGGCACTCGACTGACCAAAGTCCTGATGGATGGAGGCAGCGGTTTGAACATACTGTATGCAGAAACATTGAAAGGGATGGGCATTCCGATGTCCAGGCTCAGCACCAGTAACATGAGTTTCCATGGAGTCATTCCTGGGAAGAAAGCCGAGTCACTCGGCCAAATTGCTCTTGATGTGGTTTTCGGTGATTCCAAGAATTACCGCACGGAAAAGTTGACATTCGAAGTTGTGGATTTCCAAAGTGCTTATCACGCTACATTGGGTAGGCCAGCTTATGCACGCTTCATGGCTCGACCATGTTATGTGTATCTCAAATTGAAGATGCCTGGTCCCAAAGGTGTGATCGCTGTTACAGGCAATCGGAAGAAAGCAGAAGAGTGTTTTCAGAAAGGCTCAAAGATTGCTGACGCTCATATGGCGGTGGTCGAGCTGCAAGAGTATCAGAAGACTGCAGATCCAAGTGAGTTGCTACGAGCTAAGAAGCCTGCTTCAGAATCAGCTTTTCAGTCGTCCGGTGAAACGAAGGCAGTTCACATTCACCCGACCGATCCAAACGCTGCTCCGACTCACATCTCAACGACGGTCGACTCCAAATAGGAAGAAGCGCTCATCCAGTTCCTCCGTGAGAACTGGGACATCTTCGCATGGAAGCCTGCTGACATGCCTGGAGTGTTGGGGAACGTAGCATAAATTCAAAATTTTCCTACGTGTCACCAAGATCTATCTATGGAGTCATCTAGCAACGAGGGAGGAGTGGATCTACATACCCTTGTAGATCACGCGCGGAAGCGTTCAAGAGAACGGGGTTGATGGAGTCGTACTCGTCGTGATCCAAATCACCGATGATCCTAGCGCCGAACGGACGGCACCTCCGCGTTCAACACACGTACAGCCCGGTGACGTCTCCCACGCCTTGATCCAGCAAGGAGCGAGGGAGAGGTTGAGGAAGACTCCATCCAGCAGCAGCACAACGGCGTGGTGGTGGTGGAGGAGCGTGGCAATCCTGCAGGGCTTCGCCAAGCACCACGGGAGAGGAGAAGGACTTGGGAGAAGGGGAGGGCTGCACCAGAACATTGGTATGGCTGCCCTCCCACCCCCACATATATATAGGGGCAAGGGAGAGGGGGGGAGGCGCAGCCTTGGCCCTTCCTCCAAGGAAGGGTGCGGCTAGGAGGAGTCCCTCCTCCCCAAGGCACCTCGGAGGTGCCTTCCCCCTTTAGGACTCTTCCTTTCCTTATCCTTTGGCGCATGGGCCTCTTGGGGCTGGTGCCCTTGGACCATATAGGCCAAGGTGCACACCCCTACAGCCCATGTGGCCCCCGGGGCAGGTGGCCCCACCCGGTGGACCCCCGGGACCCTTCCGGTGGTCCCGGTACAATACCGGTGACCCCGAAACTTGTCCGGTGACGAAAACAGGACTTCCCATATATAAATCTTTACCTCCGGACCATTCCGGAACTCCTCGTGACGTCCGGGATCTCATCCGGGACTCCAAACAACATTCGGTAACCACATACAAACTTCCTTTATAACCCTAGCGTCATCGAACCTTAAGTGTGTAGACCCTACGGGTTCGGGAGACATGCAGACATGACCGAGACGTTCTCTAGTCAATAACCAACAGCGGGATCTGGATACCCATGTTGGCTCCCACATGTTCCACGATGATCTCATCGGATGAACCACGATGTACAATTCCCTTTGTCTATCGGTACGACACTTGCCCGAGATTCGATCGTCGGTATCCCGATACCTTGTTCAATCTCGTTACCGGCAAGTCTCTTTTACTCGTTTCGTAACACATCATCCCGTGATCAACTCCTTGATCACTTTGTGCACATTATGATGATGTCCTACCGAGTGGGCCCAGAGATACCTCTCCGTTTACACGGAGTGACAAATCCCAGTCTCGATTCGTGCCAACCCAACAGACACTTTCGGAGATACCCGTAGTGCACCTTTATAGTCACCCAGTTACGTTGTGACATTTGGTACACCCAAAGCACTCCTACGGTATCCGGGAGTTGCACAATCTCATGGTCTAAGGAAATGATACTTGACATTAGAAAAGCTTTAGCATACGAACTATATGATCTTTGTGCTAGGCTTAGGATTGGGTCTTGTCCATCACATCATTCTCCTAATGATGTGATCCCGTTATCAATGACATCCAATGTCCATGGTCAGGAAACCGTGACCATCTATTGATCAACGAGCTAGTCAACTAGAGGCTTACTAGGGACATGGTGTTGTCTATGTATCCACACATGTATCTGAGTTTCCTATCAATACAATTCTAGCATGGATAATAAACGATTATCATGAACAAGGAAATATAATAATAATCAATTTATTATTGCCTCTAGGGCATATTTCCAACAGTCTCCCACTTGCACTAGAGTCAATAATCTAGTTCACATCGCCATGTGATTAACACTCACAGGTCACATCGCCATGTGACCAACATCCAAAGAGTTCACTAGAGTCAATAATCTAGTTCACATCACTAAGTGATTAACGCTCAATGAGTTCTGGGTTTGATCATGTTGCTTGTGAGAGAGGTTTTAGTCAACGGGTCTGCAACATTCAGATCTGTATGTACTTCGCAAATTTCTATGTCATCTTGTAGATGCAACTACTACGCTACATTTGGAGCCATTTCAAATAACTGTTCTACTTGGAGCTATTCTAAATTGTTGCTCCATTATACGTATCCGGTATCTCTACTCAGAGCTATCTGGATAGGTGTTAAGCTTGCATCGACGTAACCCTTTACGACAAACTCTTTTACCACCTCCATAATCGAGAAAATTCCTTAGTCCACTAGTTACTAAGGATAACTTTGACCGCTGTCCTGTGATCCATTCTTAGATCACTCTTGTACCCCTTGACTGACTCATGGCAAGGCACATTTCAGGTGCGGTACACATCATAGCATACTGTAGAGCCTATGTCTTAAGCATAGGGGACGACCTTCGTCCTTTCTCTCTATTCTGCCGTGGTCGAGCTTTAAGTCTTAACTTCATACCTTACAACTCAGGCAAGAACTCCTTCTTTGACTGATCCATCTTGAACACCTTCATGTCAAGGTATGTGCTCATTTGAAAGTACCATTAAGCGTTTTGATCTATCCTTATAGATCTTGATGCTCAATGTTCAAGTAGCTTAATCCAGGCTTTCCATTGAAAAACACTTTCCAAATAACCCTATATGCTTTCCAGAAATTCTACGTCATTTCCGATCAACAATATGTCAACAACATATACTCATCAAAAATTCTATAGTGCTCCCACTCACTTCTTTGGAAATACAAGTTTCTCATAAACTTTGTATAAACCCAAAATCTTTGATCATCTCATCAAAGCGTACATTCCAACTCCGAGATGCTTACTCCAGTCCTTAGAAGGATTGCTGGAGCTTTGCATACTTATTAGCATCTTTCAGGATTGACAAAACCTTCCGGTTGTATCACATACAACCTTTCCTCAAGAAAATCGTCGAGGAAACAATGTTTTGACATCCTATCTGCAAGATTTCATAAATAATGCAGTAATCGCTAATATAATTCCAACAGACTCTTAGCATCGCTACAAGTGAGAAAGTCTCATCGTAGTCAACTCTTTGAACTTATCGGAAAACATCTTAACGACAAGTCGAGCTTTCTTAATGGTGACATTTACCATCATTGTCCGTCTTCCTTTTAAAATCCATCTGCACTCAATAGCCTTACGACCATCGAGCCGTTCTGCCAAAGTCTACACTTTGTTTTTATACATGGATCCTCTCTCGGATTTTATGGCCTCGAGCCATTTATCGGAATCTGGGCCCACCATCGCTTCTCCATAGCTCGTAGGTTCATTGTTGCCTAGCAACATGACTTCCAAGACAGGATCACGTACCACTCTGAAGTAGTACGCATCCTTGTCATCCCACGAGGTTTGGTAGTGACTTGATCTGAAGTTTCATGATCACTATCATAAGCTTCCACTTCAATTGGTGTAGGTGCCACAGGAACAACTTCCTGTGCCCTGCCACACACTAGTTGAAGAGACGGTTCAATAACCTCATCAAGTCTCCACCATCCTCCCACTCAATTCTTTCGAGAGAAACTTTTCCTCGAGAAAGAACCCGATTCTAGAAACAATCCCTTATTGCTTTCGGATCTGAGACAGGAGGTACACCCAACTATTTTGGGTGTCCTATGAAGATGCATTTATCCGCTTTGGGTTCGAGCTTATCAGCCTAAAACTTTTTCACATAAGCGTCGCAGCCCCAAACTTTTAAGAAATGACAGCTTAGGTTTCTCTAAACCATAGTTCATACGGTGTCATCTCATCGGAATTACGTGGTGCCCTATTTAAAGTGAATGTGGTTGTCTCTAATGCCTAACCCATAAACTATCGTGGTAATTCAATAAGAGACATCATGGTATGCATCATATCCGATAGGGTGCAGTTATGATGTACGGACACACCATCACACCATGGTGTTCCTGGCTGTATTGATTGTGAAACAACTTCCACAATGTCTTAATTCTATGCCAAACTCGTAATTCAGATATTCATCTCTATGATCATATCATAGATATTTTATCCTCTTGTCACGATGATCTTTCAACTTCACCCTGAAATTACTTGAACCTTTCAATAATTCAGACTCGTGATTCATCAAGTAAATATACTCAACATCTACTCAAATCATCTGTGAAGTAAGAACATAACGATATCCACTACATGCCTCAGCACTCATTGGACTGCACACATCAAAATGTATTACTTCCAACAAGTTGCTTTCTAGTTCCATTTTACTGAAAACGAGGCTTTCAGTCATCTTGCCCATGTGGTATGATTTGCATGTCTCAAGTGATTCAAAATCAAGTGAGTCCAAACGGTCCATTTGCATGGAGTTTCTTCATGCATATACACCAATAGACATGGTTCGCATGCCTCAAACTTTTCAAAAATGAGTGAGCCCAAAGATCCATCAACATGGAGGTTCTTCATGCGTTTTATACCGATATGACTTACGTGACAGTGCCACAAGTAGGTGGTACTATCATTACTATCTTTTGGCATGAACATGTGTATCACCACGATCGAGATTCAATGAACCATTCATTTTAGGTGCAAGACCATTGAAGGTATTATTCAAATAAACAGAGTAACCGTTATTCTCCTTAAATGAATAACCGTATTGCGATAGACATAATCCAATCATGTCTATGCTCAACGCAAACACCAATCTCGATGGTAGAGGGAGCGTGCGATGCTTGATCAACACATATCGTCAGCTCACCTTTAGCTAGTCTCCGTTTATTCCGTAGCCTTTTGTTTCGAGTTACTAACACTTAGCAACCGAACCGGTATCTAATACCCTAGTGCTACTAGGAGTACTAGTAAAGTACACATTAACATAATACATCCAATATACTTCTATCGACCTTGCCAGCCTTCTTATCTACCAAGTATCTAGGGTAATTCTGCTCCCGTGGCTGTTCCCTTTATTACAGAAGCACTTAGTCTCGGGTTTGGGTTCAACCTTGGGTTTCTTCACTAGAGCAGCAGCTGATTTGCCGTTTCATGAAGTATCCCTTCTTGCCCTTGCCCTTCTTAAAACTAGTGGTTTCACCAACCATCAACAATTGATGCTCCTTCTTGATTTCTACTTTCGCGATGTCAAACATCGCGAATATCTCAAGGATCATCATATATGTCCCCGATATATCATAGTTCATCACGAAGCTCTAGCAGCTTGGTGGTAATGACTTTGGAGAACCATCACTATTTCATCTGGAAGATCAACTCCCACTCGATTCAAGCGATTGTTGTACTCAGACAATCTGAGCACAAGCACAACAATTGATCTTTTCTCCTTAGTTTGCAGGCTAAGAAAATCGTCGGAGGTCTTATACCTCTTGACGTGGGCACGAGCCTGAAATCCCAATTTCAGCCCTCGAAACATCTCATATGTTTCGCGACGTTTCAAAACCGTCTTCGGTGCCTCAACTCTAAGCCGTTTAACTGAACTATCACGTAGTTATCAAAATGTGTATGTCAGATGTTCGCAACATCCATAGACAACGTTCGAGGTTCAGCACACTGAGCGGTGCATTAAGGACATAAGCCTTCTATGAAGCAATGAGGACAATCCTCAGTTTACGGACCTAGTCCGCATAATTACTACTATCAACTTTCAACTAAATTTTCTCTAGGAACATATCTAAACAGTAGAACTGAAGCACGAGCTACGACATAATTTGCGAAGACCTTTTGACTATGTTCAGGATAATTAAGTTCATCTTATGAACTCCCACTCAGATAGACATCCCTCTAGTCATCTAAGTGATTACATGATCCGAGTCAACTAGGCCGTGTCCGATCATCACGTGAGACGGACTAGTCATTATCGGTGAACATCTTCATGTTGATCGTATCTACCATACGACTCATGCTCGACCTTTCGGTCTTCTGTGTTCCGAGGCCATGTCTATACACATGCTAGGCTCGTCAAGTCAACCTAAGTGTTTGCATGTGTAAATCTGTCTTACACCCGTTGTATGTGAACGTTTGAATCAAACACCCGATCATCACGTGGTGCATTGAAACAACGAACTGTCACAACGGTGCACAGTTAGGGGGAACAATTTCTTGAAATTTTAATGAGGGATCATCTTATTTACTACCGTCGTTCTAAGCAAATAAGATGTATAAACATGATAAACATCACATGCAATCAAATATTAGTGACATGATATGGCCAATATCATATAGCTCCTTTGATCTCCATCTTGGGGCTCCATGATCATCTTGTCACCGGCATGACACCATGATCTCCATCATCGTGTCTCCATGAAGTTGTCACGTCATCTATTACTTCTACTACTACAGCTAACGGTTAGCAATAAAATAAAGTAATTACATGACGTTTATGTTGACACGCAGGTCATAAATAAATTAAGACAACTCCTATGGCTCTTGCCGGTTGTCATACTCATCGACATACAAGTCGTGATTCCTATTACAAGAACATGATCAATCTCATACATCACATATATCATTCATCACATCCTTTTGGCCATATCACATAACATAGCATACCCTGCAAAAACAAGTTAGACGTCCTCTAATTGTTGTTTGCATGTTTTACGTGGCTGCTATGGGTTTCTAGCAAGAACGTTTCTTACCTACGCAAAGACCACAACGTGATATGCCAATTGCTATTTACCCTTCATAAGGACCCTTTTCATCGAATCCGATCCGATTAAAGTGGGAGAGACAGACACCCGCCAGCCACCTAATGCAACTAGTGCATGTTTGTCGGTGGAACCAGTCTCACGTAAGAGTACGTGTAAGGTCGGTCCGGGCCGCTTCATCCCACGATGCCGCCGAATCAAGATAAGACTAGTAACGGCAAGCATATTGAACAAAATCAACGCCCACAACTACTTTGTGTTCTACTCGTGCATAGAAACTACACATAGACCTAGCTCATGATGCCACTGTTGGGGAACGTAGCATAAATTCAAAATTTTCCTACGTGTCACCAAGATCTATCTATGGAGTCATCTAGCAACGAGGGAGGAGTGGATCTACATACCCTTCTAGATCGCGCGCGGAAGCGTTCAAGAGAACGGGGTTGATGGAGTCGTACTCGTCGTGATCCAAATCACCGATGATCCTAGCGCCGAACGGACGGCACCTCCGCGTTCAACACACGTACAGCCCGGTGACGTCTCCCACGCCTTGATCCAGCAAGGAGCGAGGGAGAGGTTGAGGAAGACTCCATCCAGCAGCAGCACAACGGCGTGGTGGTGGTGGAGGAGCGTGGCAATCCTGCAGGGCTTCGCCAAGCACCACGGGAGAGGAGAAGGACTTGGGAGAAGGGGAGGGCTGCACCAGAACATTGGTATGGCTGCCCTCCCACCCCCACATATATATAGGGGCAAGGGAGAGGGGGGAGGCGCAGCCTTGGCCCTTCCTCCAAGGAAGGGTGCGGCTAGGAGGAGTCCCTCCTCCCCAAGGCACCTCGGAGGTGCCTTCCCCCTTTAGGACTCTTCCTTTCCTTATCCTTTGGCGCATGGGCCTCTTGGGGCTGGTGCCCTTGGCCCATATAGGCCAAGGTGCACACCCCTACAGCCCATGTGGCCCCCGGGGCAGGTGGCCCCACCTGGTGGACCCCCGGGACCCTTCCGGTGGTCTTGGTACAATACCGGTGACCCCGAAACTTGTCCGGTGACCAAAACAGGACTTCCCATATATAAATCTTTACCTCTGGACCATTCCGGAACTCCTCGTGACGTCCGGATCTCATCCGGGACTCCGAACAACATTCGGTAACCACATACAAACTTCCTTTATAACCCTAGCGTCATCGAACCTTAAGTGTGTAGACCCTACGGGTTCGGGAGACATGCAGACATGACCGAGACGTTCTCTAGTCAATAACCAACAGCGGGATCTGGATACCCATGTTGGCTCCCACATGTTCCACGATGATCTCATCGGATGAACCACGATGTACAATTCCCTTTGTCTATCGGTACGACACTTGCCCGAGATTCGATCGTCGGTATCCCGATACCTTGTTCAATCTCGTTACCGGCAAGTCTCTTTTACTCGTTCCGTAACACATCATCCCGTGATCAACTCCTTGATCACTTTGTGCACATTATGATGATGTCCTACCGAGTGGGCCCAGAGATACCTCTCCGTTTACACGGAGTGACAAATCCCAGTCTCGATTCGTGCCAACCCAACAGACACTTTCGGAGATACCCGTAGTGCACCTTTATAGTCACCCAGTTACGTTGTGACGTTTGGTACACCCAAAGCACTCCTACGGTATCCGGGAGTTGCACAATCTCATGGTCTAAGGAAATGATACTTGACATTAGAAAAGCTTTAGCATACGAACTACATGATCTTTGTGCTAGGCTTAGGATTGGGTCTTGTCCATCACATCATTCTCCTAATGATGTGATCCCGTTATCAATGACATCCAATGTCCATGGTCAGGAAACCGTGACCATCTATTGATCAACGAGCTAGTCAACTAGAGGCTTACTAGGGACATGGTATTGTATATGTATCCACACATGTATCTGAGTTTCCTATCAATACAATTCTAGCATGGATAATAAACGATTATCATGAACAAGGAAATATAATAATAATCAATTTATTATTGCCTCTAGGGCATATTTCCAACATGGAGTTCCCAGGGGGCTGGCTGAGCACCGTCTACGAGTCGACCCAAAATTTAAACCTGTGAAAGAACATCTTCGACGGTCCGCTGTCCAGAAGAGGAAGGCCATTGGTGAGGAGGTGGCTCGGCTCTTAGCAGCGGAGTTCATCCGAGAAATTTACCACTCCGAGTGGCTCGCCAATGTTGTCATGGTCCCCAAGAAGGACAAGTCACTTCGCATGTGCATTGATTTCAAGCATGTCAATCGGGCCTGCCCGAAAGATCATTTTCCTCTCCCCCGCATCGACCAGATAGTCGACTCGACTGCGGGATGTGAGCGTTTGTCTTTCCTAGACGCCTATTCTGGGTACCATCAGATCCGTCTATACGGGCCCGACGAGATCAAAACAGCTTTCATCACTCCATTCGGGTGCTTCTGTTATGTCACCATGCCGTTCGGCCTCAAGAATGATGGAGCCACGTTCATGAGAATGATTCAGAAGTGTTTTCTCACTCAAATCAGTCGGAATGTGGAGGCATACATGGATGATATTGTGGTCAAGTCAAGGAAGGGTTCCGACCTGCTAACTGACCTTGCTGAAACCTTTGCCAACCTCAGGAGGTATGATATCAAGCTCAATCCGTCAAAGTGCATGTTCGGAGTTCCAGGTGGGAAGTTACTTGGTTTTCTCGTTTCCGAACGGGGAATCGACGCCAATCCTGAAAAAATTGGTACTATACTCTGGATGAAACGTCCTGTGCGTGTGCATGACGTCCAGAAGCTTACAGGATGCTTGGCCGCTTTAAGTCGATTCATCTCTTGCCTCGGTGAAAAGGCATTGCCTCTTTACCGACTGATGAAGAAGTCCGACAAGTTTGAGTGGACTCCAGAAGCTGATGCAGCGTTTACAGAGCTCAAAGCTCTGCTCTCCACCCAGCCGGTGCTTGCTGCCCCAATCAGCAAGGAGCCTTTGCTGATTTACATTGCAGCCACAGGACAAGTTGTCAGTACAGTACTTACGGTCGAGCGGGAGGAAGAAGGAAAGGCCTTCAAAGTTCAGCGCCCAGTATATTATGTTTCTGAAGTTTTGACCCCTTCAAAGCAAAGATATCCTCATTACCAGAAGCTTGTATATGGGATTTATATGACCACGAAGAAGGTTGCACATTACTTCTCTGATCATTCCATTACAGTCGTCAGCGACGCTCCACTATCAGAGATTTTGCACAACAGAGATGCAACTGGTCGAGTGGCCAAATGGGCGATTGAACTTCTTCCCCTAGATATCAAGTTTGAGGCAAAGAAAGCTATCAAGTACCAAGCAATTGCAGATTTCGTCGCCGAGTGGATCGAACAACAACTTCCGACTCAAGTTCACTCGGAGCACTGGACCATGTTCTTCGATGGATCTAAGATGCTGAATGGTTCCGGTGCTGGGTTAGTATTGGTTTCCCCCCGAGGAGATAAGCTCAGATATGTTCTCCAGATTCACTTCGATTCCTCCAATAACGAAGCAGAATATGAAGCACTTTTGTATGGTTTGCGCATGGCCATTTCACTCGGCGTCCGTCGCCTCATGGTCTATGGCGACTCAGATTTGGTGGTTAATCAGGTGATGAAAGAATGGGACGTCAGAAGTCCAGCTATGACCGGTTATTGCAATGCAGTGAGAAAGTTAGAGAAGAAATTCGAGGGGTTAGAGCTTCATCACATCCCCCGACTGAAAAATCAAGCGGCTGATGATTTGGCAAAGATAGGCTCCAAGAGAGAAGCCATCCCCAGCAATGTGTTTTTGGAACACATCCACTCGCCATCAGTCCAAGAAGATCCTTTACAGATGAAGCCCCGCAGCCAAAGAGTGCCACAGATCCGACTGAAGTTGAAATTCCGGCAGTGGTCGACCTAATCATGGAAGTTTTGGCAATCACCCCTGACTGGACGATACCGTACATCGCGTATATCCTGAGAAAGGAACTCCTGGAGGATGAAGAAGAGGCTCGACAGATCGTCCGCCGATCCAAGGCCTTTACAATCATAAAGGGACAGTTGTATAGAGAAAGCGCGATTGGAGTCGGTCAGAAGTGTATAACACCAGAAGAAGGTCAGATAATCCTTGATGATATCCACTCGGGGACCTCTGGTCATCATGCATCCTCTCGGACCATTGTGGCCCATTGAGAACAGGCAGGAGCGGTTTCACACATGTGCTTGTGGCAGTCGACAAGTTCACCAAATGGATTGAAGCTAAGCCTATCAAGAATCTTGATGCTTGCACTGCTATCAGTTTCGTCAGAGAGTTAACATTCAGATATGGAGTCCCGCATAGCATTATCACCGACAATGGGTCAAACTTTGATTCAGACAAGTTCAGAGCTTTTTGCGTCTCTCAAGGCACATGAGTCGACTACGCATCGGTCGCCCACCCCCAGTTGAATGGACAAGCAGAAAGGGCAAATGGTCTGATTCTCAAAGGACTAAAGCCTCGGCTGATGCGTGATCTCAAGCACGCAGCAGGCGCTTGGGTCGACGAGCTTCCGTCGGTTCTGTGGGGATTGAGGACTACCCCAAATCGGTCGACTGGAAGAACTCCGTTCTTTCTGGTTTACGGAGCGGAAGCAGTCCTGCCGAGTGATCTACTTCACATTGTGCCCCGAGTCGAGCTTTATACCGAAGATGAAGCAGAACAAGCCCAGCAAGACGCAGTCGACCTCCTGTAAGAAGAAAGAGAAATGGCTATGATCCGATCGACCATTTATCAGCAAGACTTGCGTCGATTTCATGCCAGAAATGTGAAGAGTCGAGCCTTCCAAGAAGGAGATTTGGTCCTCCGAGTGGATCAACAGAAACCACACAAGCTCGCTCCTACTTGGGAAGGTCCCTTCATCGTCACCAGAGTCCTCCACAATGGAGCGTGTCACCTTTACAATGTCGATCGCCAGATCGATGAGCCACGAGCTTGGAATGCAGAACTGCTCCGCCCCTTTCACACTTGAATTCTCACTCGGATGAGATGTAATAAGAAAAACTTCTGTAGTCTATTTATCAAAGACAAGAGTGTTACAAATTTTCCTATAATTGTTGTTTCTTTTGTTTGCGTGTGAAATCCCCCGGTGGGTGGCTTAGCTGCGAATCCGTTTCGCCTAAGTTTGTAAAAAAATCCTACCGAGTGGCGAGCCAGACTCTCACTCGGAGGCTTAGCTGCAGCTCAGTGCTCGCCTAAGTGTTTAAAAATCCTACCGAGTGGTGAGCCAGACTCCCACTCGGAGGCTTAGCTGCAGCCCAGTGCTCGCCTAAGTGTTTAAAAATCCTACCGAGTGGCGAGCCAGACTCCCACTCGGAGGCTTAGCTGCAGCCCAGTGCTCGCCTAAGTGTTTAAAAATCCTACCGAGTGGCGAGCCAGACTCCCACTCGGAGGCTTAGCTGCAGCTCAGTGCTCGCCTAAGTGTTTAAAAATCCTACCGAGTGGCGAGCCGGACTCCCACTCGGAGGCTTAGCTGCAGCCTAGTGCTCGCCTAAGTGTTCAAAAATCCTACCGAGTGGTGAGCCAGACTCCCACTCGGAGGCTTAGCTGCAGTCCAGTACTCGCCTAAGTTTGAAAAAATCCTACCGAGTGGTGAGCAGACCTCCCACTCGGGGCTTAGCTGCAGTCCAGTACTCGCCTAAGTTTGAAAAAATCCTACCGAGTGGAGAGCAGACCTCCCACTCGGGGGCTTAGCTGCAGTCCAGTACTCGCCTAAGTTTGAAAAAATCCTACCGAGTGGTGAGCAGACCTCCCACTCGGGGGCTTAGCTGCAGTCCAGTACTCGCCTAAGTTTGAAAAAAATCCTACCGAGTGGAGAGCAGACCTCCCACTCGGGGGCTTAGCTGCAGTCCAGTATTCGCCTAAGTTTGAAAAAATCCTACCGAGTGGAGAGCAGACCCCCCACTCGGGGGCTTAGCTGCAGTCTAGTACTCGCCTAAGTTTGAAAAAATCCTACCGAGTGGAGAGCAGACCTCCCACTCGGGGGCTTAGCTGCAGTCCAGTACTCACCTAAGTTTTTAAAATCCTACCAAGTGGAGAGCAAACCTTCCACTCGGAGGCTTAGCTGCAGCCCAGTGCTCACCTAAGTACGGAACACATCCCAATCCGCAAGGACGACGAGGTGCAAATCGACTGCTACCTTCTCCTTCGGATCTACACCACAAATACAAAGTTATTTCGAGTGAAGAACAAGTTCCACTCGACAGATAATTCATGAAGATATTCAACGATAAATCAAGTTCAGATAAGATCCAAAGGTTCTAGACCGCAGATCAAAGTACTCGAGCCTCCAGCTCGACAGAGTTTAACGGTTACAAAATCCACTCGGCATTCCGAGGCAAATTTAAAGTGAAGCATAAAAGTTTTTATTCCTCATGCGGAGGACTGGAAGGGGCGACGAACTCGTCCAAGTCGATCCTGTCTGCAATGCGAGTGGCAGCAGCAATGAAAGTCTCCATGAAGTCTTGAAAGTTGTGCTTCCTGGTATTGGCAACTTGGATGGCGGCCAACTTTTCTTCTTGCACCTCCTTGCAGTGGACGCGGACCAGAGACAGAGCGACGTCAGCGCCACATCTAGCAGAAGATTTCTTCCATTCCGCCACTCGACCTGGGACTTCATTCAGTCTAGTCATCAGGGACTCGAGGTCATTCTGAAGCGTTGTCCTAGGCCAGAGCGACGTGTCCATCCGTGACATCGCAACCTTCAACTGAGCAAGATAGTCAACAACGCCGGCAACACGAGATTCCAGTCGGAGCACGTTCATAGCAGCCTCGTCCTTCACTGGAGAATTGATGGGGTCCAAGTCTGTCTCCACTCGACTGGTCTCCTCTTTGAAGTTCTGGCAGAATTCTGTAAACACAATTCAAGGATAAGTCAGTGGCTCTACGCAGATTTGGTAACTGCAAGTCAGTCGGGCCGGAGTAATTACCCTCGAGCATGACGAACAGCTTCTTGGCGAGTCCACCGAGATAAGCCTTCAGATCGTTCCTCTTCCCCGCCAGTTCACTTGCCTTGTCATTCAGAGCTATATTGGCATTCTTCAGACGGCTGGCCTCTCGATTAGCCGCGTCGAGAGCAGTTTTCAGCCTGGAGTTTTCCTTTTCAAGAGTACCAACTGAAGCCAGTTTTTCTTCAGCAAGCTTCGTTTTGTTCAGGGCCTCCTTCTGCGCTTCGGCAAGGTCTTGATCCTTCTTCTTCAGAGCCTCCTCCATTTTGTCTGCGAAACAGAAAGTGAAATCAACATCGAGGACGGCCAGAAAGAAAGGACAGTCGACAAAAACTCACCAGCCATACCTTTTGCTTCGTCCCTCGCCTTCTGCAAGTTCTCCTGAGCAAGCTTCAAGGCAAGGTTCAGCTGGATCTGTTTGTTCTCCAACTCAGTGTAGCGAGCCACAAGTTCGCAGGATTTCTGCAAAAAATCAGTCGACAGACATCCAAGATAAGTTGCTTCCGAGTAACCAAGAGACAATGATGGAGTTTCTAAGACTACAGCCGAATCAAAAACATTCGACAGTAGTCTCGGGGACTACACCCAGTGGGTGCACTCAGCGTGCCCCCACTGGTTTGACCAAAAAAAATCGACTGCCCGCAGCCGACCGTGTACAGTTCCATTCGATATGGCCTGACCAGACCGAGTGAAGAAGTTCAGCTAAAGCAACACAATATAAAGACTACAGTCGACTGCCAGCAGTCCACCGTAGTCTCGGGGACTACACCCAGTGGGTGCACTTAGCGTGCCCCCACTCGTCAAAAAGATTAATAGACACGCCCAGTGGGCGTACAGATATAAAGATCTTCGGAAAAGAGATTCTTCAGATAGCATATCCTAACAGAACAAGCGGTGAATCGACTAACCTGGACGTTGCTCTGAAGAGCTGAGCTCGCGTCATAAGCTGCTTGGCTGGCTTCCCGAACCACCTTCACTTGCTCCATCATGATCCCCGCCTGGCGTATAGCCTCTTTAGTGGCACCCACTTGGTCCTCAGGGACGTGGTGTGTGGCAAAAAGCGAAGGCGGATTTGCAGTCGACGTCGAAGGCCGGACACTCGTCAGAGGTTCAGCGAAGGTCACAGAAACCCGAGTGGTATCACCACCCTCCCGGACTGCGGCCTCAGGCGCCGGAGTAGTTTGTAGGGTCTTGCCAGCCGGCGCCCTCCTGTTCCTTCGCGCCATCAGCGGCACTTCGTCGTCATCATCAGGGAGGTCAATGACATGAGGAGGAGCTACAAGAAAAATCCAATCGACCGGAATTATAAGAAATCTGCAGTCGACTAAAAGCAGAGCATCAGTAATCGTACCAGGGTTGGAGGTAACAGCGTCTTCCATCTCTTGATCATCGTCCTTGGCGGAGATCTCCGAGGTGGCAGCACTGCAAATTTCGAAAGTCAGTCAGCTTATTCAATGAGTCGACCAAGAGTCCGTCACGCTCGACAAAGGAAAACAAATTCTACTATTACCCAGAAATGGTGGGGACAGTCATCTTCATCTTGGGCAGAGCCTTGGGCGGCTTGGACGGTGTCGCGCGTGGGTGCTTGGGAGCTTTTTCTGTCGGCGCTGGAGATGAGGTCCGAGGGCGCTTCGACGACTGCCCAACAGGGACAGTCGCCTTACCACGTTCCCGCGCAGGGTCGTGTGTAAGCTTGGATCGCCGTTCCGAGCGGGGAGGTTCGACTTCTTTCTCCTCCTCTTCACTGGAGTCGTCGTCGTCATCCCCCTCTCCTTTGCCGTCAGATTCCCACTCTTCTCCCTCGTCTCCACTTTCGCCTCCACTCGCCTCTCCTTCCTCGGCCTGCTCCTATGCTCCATTGGGTGTCGAGTACATCTCAGTAGTGGCCTAGAGGACAACAAACGAGACAAAAGTCAATCGACTGATCCAAAAAGAGCAAATAAAGAAAGCAAGATCACAGTCGGAAACGCAAGGTCAGACCTTGTCCACTTCGAATGTTTGGTCGAGTGGAGGAATCCTCCTGGCTCCTCGGGGGTTGTCCTTGTTCCCTGTGATACTCGACAGCCACCCTTCCAACATCTTGTCAGTGACCTCCTCTGGGTGAATCCGAGTGGTGTCTTCGAGACCCGAGTACAGCCACATCGGGTGGTCACGAGCCTGAAGCGGTTGGATGCGCCTCCGAAGGAAGACTTCCAACAAGTCCATGCCGGTCACACCCTCGCGGACAAGCTGAACCACTCGACCGACCAGCACCTTGACTTGCGCCTTTTCCTCCGGCGTCACTTTCAGAGAGGCGGGTTTTTGTGCTCGATTCAGAGAAAAAGGGGGAAGCCCAGTCGACTGTCCTGGGGTCACCTGGTCTTTACAGTAAAACCAAGTCGACTGCCACCCACGGACTGACTCGGGAAAAGTGATAGACAGAAAGGAACTTTTTCCCCTCATCTGGATCGCCAGACTCCCGCACAGCAGGATCACCTGCGTCCGTTCGTCACTCGACTTGGCCTTCTTGACCGACTGAGAGCGGCAAGTGAAGATGTGCTTGAAGAGTCCCCAATGGGGGCGGCAACCCAAGAAGTTTTCACACAAGGAAACGAAAGCAGCAAGATACACAATAGAATTGGGAGTAAAGTGATGGAGCTGCACTCTGAAGAAGTTCAAGAAGCTCCGGAAAAAAGGATGAGGAGGCAGAGAGAATCCGCGATCGATATGGGTGGCGAGGAGGACGCACTCACCATCAAGAGGCTGGGGTTCGACTTCTTTCCCCGGGAGGCGCGCAGATTCGTGGGGAATGAATCCCCCCTTGACCAGATCATCGAGATCACCCTGCCGAATCACCGATGGCATCCAGTCGCCCTGGATCCAATCCTTGGGCAGAGCAGTCCTCGAGGAAGATCCGCCCCGAGCGGACTTCTTCCCCTTCCCCTGCACCGCCGCCTTCTTCACGCGCTCCAGAGCCGACGTCTTCTCCTTCACCATCGTCGCCGGCGAAGCTCGAACAGACCTACGTCACCAAGGTGGGAGCGGAGGTGGCGGAGGATCTTGTGAAGGAAGGGGGAAAAGTGAAGGCGCACTGTTCGGGGGTCCCGAGCTGGCAGCTTATAAGAGGTCGCTTCCGAGTGGCTGACTGGTAGGCCCAGGCAATCCCGTCAAATCCCGCAACGGGCGCGCGCGGGGTACATGGCAAAAAAGGTGGCGTGGGGATCGAGGAGCTTCCGTCCTATCCCATCCGATTACTGCGGCCGCCCCCGTCCCGCGCGCTTCCCGAAATTCAAATCCCGCAAAATCCGCGGGCCACAGAACAACTCGTCAAACAGAAGATCCCTTTCACACCGTCACTCGGAACTTCACAAGTAAAGAAATTCACTCGACAAGAGGCCAAGAATGGATCAAGGCGACTGAAAGAAGTTGATGACGTCATCTGTGACAATTGGTCCGAAACAAGACGTTCATACAACATGAAGAACCAGTCGGAAAGATCCCCAACTCCTTCCCCACTCGAAGCTCGATCCATTCGGGGGCTAATGATGAAGCTATGTACCTAGGGTAGGGTCACGGACCTGTCCTAACTGCCCTACCCAAGGACACCTCTAGAATAAATCACCTTTCAATCGACTTGGAGGTGTTCCACTCGACAGACTCGAAGACATTCGACCAAGAAGCAATTACTCGACCAAAGTCCAACCACTCGACGGCCAGGAGACCTAAAGTCACTCCGCACGCTAACGGTCGGTCATTAAGTAGCTTTTATGGTCATCATAGCACTTTATTACTAGCGTTATCAGCAACGCCCTACCTTAATGTACATTGAACCCTTAGTAACATGGGCTGGCCGGGGTCCTGGCGCACTCTATATAAGCCACCCCCCTCCTCCGAGACAAGGGTTCGCACCTCTGTAACTCATACACACATAATCCAGTAGACCGCCTCCGGGCTCCGAGACGTAGGGCTTTTACTTCTTCCGAGAAGGGCCTGAACTCGTAAACCTTGCGTCCTTACAACCTCTCCATAGCTAAGACCTCGCCTCTCCATACTTACCCCCCTACATCACTGTCAGAGTTAGAACCACGACAGGAACCCCACATGTTATAGACACAAAAAGTGTGGCAAGATTCCCTTAGGCAAGTCAAAGTGTGGCTAACAATTTGAGCAACTCAACTAAGGCAAGTGTGGCAAAAATCATGTGGCAATATATGACAAAGATAGTCACAATCCAAACAACTATGACAAAGTCCGAACTACGAGAGAGGGCCGGACATTATACTCTAACACTCCAGCTCGCGTCTATGCTCCTCTAGTTATGACATGGGCAGCGGCAGAGGGGGTAGGCCGCAACTATCTTTGGCGTTTACTGGGTTTTGAACTCTGTATCTCTTGGTTGTAAGCTGTACACACCTAACAAGTTGACTCATTAGTCTGGACTGATGAAGAGAGTTGGACAATATATTCCAACACCTCCTCATGTATAGAATATTGGTAGTTCTTAGATACGGGACCAATGTAGGCCAAATTTTTTAATGCCGCGTTGGCAGGGTGTTGAAGCGAAGACCTCTTAGCTCGGATATACCGAGTGAATTGCAAAAAAACCACCACATTTTGGGCTTCATCTGCGGAAAACTACCAAGTCGCTAATCATTTGCAAAAATCACCGCGCAATCAGTAAACCTTTTCCAAAAAGCACTGATCAAGTGAATTAGCCTGTTTAACCACTTTCTGACAAGTGGGGCCGAAATGTAAGGAGCTGATTTAGCAACAAATTGACATATACCTCCTTGGATCTAAAAAAGCAATCAAGCCCTCCCCCTCCCCCACGGAGGGCATCTCCTTCCTCGCTCCACCCTCGCCGGGAATGATCGTGGCGATGCGCGCCTGTACAAGCTCATAACCGGCGTGTATAGGGGAGCTTATTGCCGGCGGTTGCGGCTAATGGCCGGCGGTGGATCCGGCTTCGGCCAGCGTCCTGGAGAGAGAGAGCGGGAGTTGCGTGAGAGACAGGGGAGGAAGGAGAGGGAGAGGGGGCTGCGGTGGTGCCCGGTGAACTGGCGGCGGCGAGCTGCGGGGAAGTCCGGTCTGACGGCGCAAGGCTCGGTGGCGCATGCGCACGGGGATGCAGGGCTCTCCTGCGGGCGTGGACGCTCCGCTGCGGCTGCGCGAGCAAGCGTAGAGTGGGGTGTAGGAGGAGGGGAGGAGGCGCCGAAGCGCGTGGAGGTTGGCCCGCAACCACGGCGTCGAGCGACGCTGGGCTTCCCTGGTAGAAGACCGAGGCGCGACCACGGCATCCCGGCGGGCGCCGCCGTGGCTTGAAGGCTGAGCTCCCGGCGGCCGCCTCTGCGCAGTCCACGCCGCGGACGCTACATAGGAGCTACGGCTCCCCGGCGACGACAGTGCGCTGCTGGCCCTCGTGGTTGCGGAGATGGCCACCGGCCGGTGCGCCCACCCGCTGCTACACAGACTCCTCCTCGTCTCCGCGACCGCCCGGTCGGCGGGCGTCTTCTGGCGACGACGACGGGAGCCAGGCTCTGCCGGGCATGGTCCAGGGGGCTGATTGCTTTTAAAAAAAATCTACTAGGGGTTTGTGTGTGATTATTTTGCCAAGTCAGCTCCTTACAGTCCGGCCTCACATGTCAGAAAGTGATTAAATGGGCTAAATCACCTGTTAAGTGCTTTTTACAAAAGGTTTACTGAATGCGCGGTGTTTTTTGCAAATAATTAGCGACGTGATGGTTTTCCGCAGATGAAGCCCCAAATATGGTTGTTTTTTGCAATTCACTCTTCGGATACCTTATTGAATTCATGCACCAGGCAGTTACTCAGAAATTTCGAAGTATGGAAGAAAGTCAGATCCTATACTCCAACGGATAGCGAACCAGCACGAAATGTGGAAACGGAGTTTTTGAATTCGTGCGCCAGCCGGTTACTCGAAGAAGCTCCAAGACCCTCTTTGGCGATGAGTTTTGTAGAAAAGGAGTTTTTGGCCGGTGTAGCAGCTGCCGACGGCTGGAATCAAACCAGCACAAAAATCGGGTAGCGAGACTTTGACCAGAGAATCAATTCCCACACAGAAACTTCTGAGAGTTTGCAACAAAGCAAGCCTCGCCACTTACTGCTTGACTTACATGAGTCTTCGCATTCGCCGGAGTGCTACTGCAATGACGTGACAACGACGGACGGACGGACGGTGAATTCCAACCCAATCGCCGGCATAAACAACGCCGTGGAGAACGCGCTCGCGATGATCTCATCTGACAGCCACCTCCCCTGCCGTGGACCGGCCGGCCGCGAGCAAGAACGAATCGGAGCTGCTGGACTGGGCTGGACCGTCCAAATGGAAGCTGCTGATCGATTTATTAATCTGCGCCGCAAAATAACAAGAGAGGAATCGCATCGAGCGCAGCACGGGAATCCATCCGCTCCTTGCCTTTATCGCCGGAACGGACGATTCGAGACGCGATCCATCCGCCACCGGCGCGGCGCCATGGACGGACGGACGGACGGAGCTCGGCCACGGGGGAGGGAGAAGGAGAACGGGGCACGCACGTCCGGGGAATGGCGGCACGCTCCGCATGCCGCGGCGAAAAGCGCTCGCTTTGGAACCATGGCCTGCCCTCCTCCGTGCCTGCCGCCTCTGCTTTCGCTGCATGCGGCTTTTCGTAGCCTGGTCCAGCCACGGCCAAGCAACGGAAGAATCCAAAGCTGTTTCGTTTCGCTCGGCGCGGATCGACAAAGCCATATCGATGGAGCTTGTGCTTTGTCTGTCCATATGGAGTGCAAGCGAAACGCCGGAGTTTCTGTTGGTCGTGTTAGGATCGCAGGGCATGTGCCATCTGCTGCACTGAACCGGTTGGCCCTCTCTGTCCCAACACCTTGCGGCCATGGCGCCCGCGGACCGGCCCGGCCGGCCATTGGCGGCGTGAGCGGACGCTTGTGCGGGTGAACGGCTGAAACGACAGCTCGATCGGCACAAGAACTGGACGATGAATGCCAGAGGAGACCATCAGGGATCATGGAATGCACTCAAGCTTTCAATAACTTAAGAACAAGTATATGTAAGGATTATAGTACCACCGCTCACTCCTGCTGTTTAATGGCCACTCACTCACTAATTTACTTGCATCAATCCTGGGAGGGATCGGGAGGTTCCTACGTGCGTACATCCATCGCCGTCCCGCCGCAATCTCTGAAGCCAGCCAACCAGCGCGGACCAAAGCACGGTGAGCGCCACGGCCGGGACCCTCCCGGCGGCCAGGCCGACGAGGACGACCACGGTCACAGCTACCAAGGGGAACCGGCCTCCCCCTCCCCCTACGCCGTCCGCCCCGGCGATTCCCATCGGCGCACGCGCACCGCCGTTGCCCGTGTCGCGGAGAGGACCCGACGAATCCGGCGATTTGGTGGCGGCGTCCGCGCCGTTACCCATGCCGCGGAGAGGGCCCGATGAGTCGCGCGATTTGATGCCGTCAAGCATGCGAAGGCGGAGAGGGCCCGATGAGTCCCGCGATCCGATGGCAGCGGCCTCCGCCTTGGCGTTCGCTTGGCTGCGTCTGCCGCGGCGAGAGTCCAGGGGATCCGTCGCCCCGGCATTGTCGCCGAGCGTGGAGTCCGCTACGCTGACCTCGCTGCGGAAAGAGCTTGACCGGAAAGAACTTGACAGGGAGCCGGACTCCTTGCCAATCTTCCGGCCTCTCTGCAATTTCCTGGGGATCAGCTTCCTCCAAGGCGACCTCTTCCTCGGCTTCGGCTCCCAGACGCACGAATCCTCGCCGGCCTCGCTCCTCTCGTCAATGCCGAGGATGGAGGCGCTGATCCCCCTGCCGGAGTCGGAGAAGCTCGATCCCAGCGGCTCCGGCTCCCCCTCCAGCTCCCGGATCGGCGAGACGTAGCCGCGGCCGTCGTCGATATCCAGCTCCGCGGTGGGCGCCGGGGGCCGGGGCCGCCGGCGAAGCGAGGACGCCCTGACGGATTCCAGCAGGAAGAGCGAGAAGGCGGCGACGGTGACGGCCGCAACCACCTTCCTGCTCCAGATCACGAGGAGGGCGAGGGACGCCACGCCGAGGAGCGCGAGGAACCCCAATCCGAGGCCGGCGGCCCCGCCTCCGGGGCGGCGGACGGGCTCCGCCCGCGGAAGGTCGGGCCTTGGCTGGGCCGACGGCGGGCAGACGGCGGCCGGCGGGGGTGGAGGAGAGGGAGGCGGGGGAGAGGGCTCGGAGGAAGGCAAAGGGGGGGCGCCGCGCCTCTTGCGCCTGCCGGAGGAGGGGCCCTGCTTCTTGAGGCGGCCATGGTTCTTGACGAAGAGGTCGGCGAGGGAGGTGGGGAAGCCGGTCTGGACGGGGAGGGGGCCGGCGCGCGCGGGGCGGAGCGCGGAGATGAGGCGGCCGAGGCGGCCGGCGGGGCGGTCCTTGGGCGGGCTTGGCATCAGCGGCGGCCGGCGCCGGCGAGCATGGAAGGGGGCCGACCGGCGCGCAGGGCCTCCGCCTGCCTCCGCGTCCGGCGTTTGGTGGTGCTCTGGGTTGGTGACGGACCTTTTTTTGGGGGGAGTGGGAATAGAAAGAGGAAGACGGAGGGAGGGAGCGAGTGGGTTCCCAAACATTTTCGTTTTGTTTTCCGTGCGTTTGTTGGCTTTTCGTCTAAGAATGGGAGGTGCGTTTTGCTGTTCGGCATGTTGTATTTTTGGATGCTTGGCGGTTCTAGATACACTCTTATACACTCGTTTCAGCGACAGTTAATCCCGAACGGAGGTCGTGCTTATCTTGTTCTCCTAGATAATTGGCCGTAATCGGTATAATTGTTCTAGCACGTTAGCGCGTGATTACTACATGTCCATATTGATGTTATTGTGTAAATTCGCGTTTATCTAATAAAATTATGCCCGTGATTTACCTGTCGGAATAAATTCTAGGGTTTTGTTTGATACGCATGTTTATTTGGTAAGCATTTATTGGTTTGCCAAAGAAAACATGATTTTATTTGGCAAGTCAATAATGTGGGACGGTTAAGACGGTTTTTAAGAAAACCAATGAAAAAAACCCAGAGATAGAATGAAAACGAATAAAAGGGGGAGCTCAAATGTTATAGCAATTCGAGAGTATGTATTAGCTGTTGTCGAATGCGCTGCACGAATCTGAGCGCAGGTGCAAATGCCACCTCATAAAAAAATGTCAGTGCATGATTATTGCTTGTTCATATTGATGTGATTGTGTAAACATGATTTATTTTGCAAGTCAATAAAAATGGGAAGGTTAAGACGGTTTTTAAGAAAACCGGTTAAAACATAGATATAATTAATTAAAAAATAAAAGGGGGAACTCAAATGCTATAAATCTGACGTCAGGTTTATACCAATTCGGAGCAAACGTATTAGTTGTCGTTGAATGCTCTATACGAATCTGAGCACAAGCACGAGTGCCACCTCATAAAAAAAATGTTTGTGCCGTGCATTGGCCTGAGAGGACGATCTTGAGTGTCCTTTTTCCTCTATCCTTATCCCTTCACTCTCAAACTCACTCACTTTTTCTCTCGTTTCGTGAGAGGGAGGGAGGGGTAGGGAGGAAGGGAGAGACAAATGTTGGTGGCCGATGAACACTTGCTCGTCGGTGTCACGCGAGGTCCTAGCCAAGATCGATGCACACGGCCGATGGTGGAGCCCGGGGAGGCGAGGAATCGGCGGATCTAGCGAGGTCGTCCTCAAACTCGTCGGCGACGCACCACGAAATGAGTTCTGGCAACGAAAGCGGCAAGGTGGTGTGGTGGGTTACATGCGGTCAACCCTCGGTCCTTGCGGCGGAAGAACTTTTAGGTAATGGCGGTCAGGAGGTTGCAGCGTTGTGGGAGAGGAAGAGGAGGTTGGATGAAACGCGGGGGGGGGGGGGGGGGGGGGGGTACCTCAGCTGGCGGGGTGCTCGAGATCGAGCGACGGTAGCAAGGAGAGCGGCTTGCGCGCCTTGGGGGGCATGCAAATTGTATAACATTTATTTGATTTTTGCTGTTGCACACACATTGCAAATTTTATTTAAAACATCTACTTGTCACATGGCAAATTCATAGCATTTTTTTCAATCATCGCAAATATATATTTTTTTTTGCATATAATGTGCACACTGTATAACCTTTATTTCATTTTATCTGTATCATGTTTTTGCCATGTTATTCTAGAAAACATGGCAGTTTTCTTAACATCGTTATTACTTGTTCATGGAAAAATGAAGAAATAAATGTTTTCATAAAAACAAGGCATTTTCATAAAGAGACATGACTTTTTTTGCCAAGCCACATGGTAAATTTTAGGAAATTTTTAAACGTAAAATCACATAACAACATCTTTTTGTAACATGGAAAATTAGTTTTTTTTTCTTAATTTCATGATAGCAAATTTATCTTTAGTACCATGGCAATTTTATTTATTGTAACATGGAAAAAATATATTTTGGATCATGGCAAATTATTATTTTCTTACTTTCATGATGGCAAATTTACCTTGAGTACCATGGCATTTTTATTTTTTTATGACATGGCAAATTATATTTTTGTACGATGGCAAATTTATTTTCGAACCATGGCAATCTTAATTTTCGTGACATGGCAATTATTATTTTTGGACCATAACCAATTTATTCTTTTACATACTTCATCATTTTGCATTTTCAAGTTATTTATCGGAAAAACTATAGTCCGTTTATTTTGATACCACTGCAAATTATTTAAATGCAACACGACAATTTTACCTTAGCATACACCATGGCAAACCTTTTTCTGTTTTTTACGATAGCATACCCAATATTTCTTTAGGCTATATCACATGGCAACTTTTGATTTTGCGTTTTAAATTGATTTTTATCTAATACAATAATCTTACAAATGGCCAAGCACTTATTTTCAATTTGTCATGAACATAGCAACCTTTGGCCGCCGCTTTTTTTACTACCTATGGGTAAATTAAAGAAATTTTCCTATGTGTTTTCTTACCAACCATTTTCGCAATTTACTCGGTTCCATGATGGTGATTTTGTGTGTTTTACTCTTCTTTCGAACATTTTTTTGGTATTTTTCCCACAACATGGCAATTTTTAAAATTATTTTTTGAAAGGTAAAAGGTAATGGCAATTGGGTTGGACGACAAAACCTTACGTTGTTGCTTTTTGGAAGAACAAAAAAGACATTGCATTCTTTTAGGTGTAAGTAAAATATTGGTTTTTGTTTTCCAAAAGGACCTAGATGGCGGCAGTGCCGCTGCGGGTAAGGATGCGGGGGTTTTGTTGCTAGAGAGAAGGAGGGGGGTGGGGGTCAGTTAGGAGGGCTGTTTTTTTTTCCGAGAAACTTTCAATCTATTCATGTTTAATTATGACACTACAACGAACATTAGAAATAATAAAAAATATGTTTAGATTCATAGATCACCTAGAGACGACTACAAACATAATAAAGCGAATCAAAGACGCGCCATCGTCATCGCCGGTGAGGAGGGGCGTTGTGAGAGAGGAAGCGGAGAGAGCAGAGGTGAGGGGAGGGGGATCAACGGCCAGACGCAACTATATCAAACGGCTCACGTGGCGATCAATCTTGTGTATGGTCCGGTCGACCGACACAAAGCACCGTGCATAAATAATACAATATCACGTACAAAATACGCTCTACTCATGATCTCGAAGCAACGTTAACATTGATTTTCTTGGAAGAACATACAAAGAAAAAGACAGGCGCAATCACATGGTTGCACGTGGAAGTAAAATACTACCGCTCAGTTCTTGTTTTCCGAAAGGATCTTGTTGACATATGTGCCTCGCGATCTCCTTAATTATTCGATGTGGATTTGTGTAGTTAGCACAGTGCCCTACTGCATGGTTATCGACAACGGAACATCGTCTAATATATTATATAATCATCTCCAATTTTTTAAGCTCGTGCTTTGTACTTGTGTACGGCGAATCATTCGCTGCTTAACGACACGATCCTGTCGCGACCGTGTTGGATTTCCCTAACATGGTGCGTGGCTCGTTGGCTAGAAATGTATAGTATGCACGCCAATTCCCGGTATGACACCCCTGAATTAATCGGTTAATTTTTCATCCTTGGGGTGAGCGAGCTTGGACACCATCCCTCGCGTCGTCCTCGGTTAGGGCGACTTGGGGTTCCCCCTCAAACCCTAAGCGTCGCCGCGGCAGGAAGTCGCAGGGTGAAGCTCGTGCGGCTGACGGCGGCGGCGGGGACCTTTCTCGCGGCACCTCGGGACAAACGGGTGGTGGATCTTGGTGGCGGTCGGCGGCGCTCCGATGCACGCGGTGGCGGGCTCGTCAAGTGGCGGTCTGACAGGTGGTTGCTGGGCTCGGTGGGGGGCGGGTCGGCTTTGTGGCTCGACTGCTGCATGCGACAGTGGTGTGGTTCTGTCTCGGCTGATGTGTCGCGGAACGGATTGTTCAGCTATGGCGAGATGGATGGCAAAAGTTGTGCTCAGATTTTCCGGCCCGATGGTGGCGATGCCTTTGGGCGTCGTTACATTGCTGAAGGGGTTGTCGATACCATTCTCGTCTAGTTGTCTGCTGCTCCGGCAGAAACCCTAGGTCTTGGTGATCTCAGATCAAATGATGATGTCAATGGTGTCATTTCTCTTCCCGGGAGCCTTATTGTGGATCTGCGTTGCTTAGGAGGACCAGTGGATGATGGCAAGTTCGTGCTGCAACTGATGCTCTTTTGGATGGATGAGACATCGAGGCGAAGTGTGGCGGCGGGCGGAGGTGATCCTCCATTTAAACGTCATGTTACGAATGCGGGGCAATTTGCTGGTGATAATCGCGGCCTTCGCGGGATAGTGACAACTCGTGATGTATTGTATGGGGTGCCTAGATATACCACTGATGGACACTTGTGATGGAAGCGTGGGATTGCCGGATCGTCTCTAAGGTGGGATTTTGGTGGTGTCGTCTTCTCCCGCCCTGCGATCGATGGCTCCACTCAACATTGGGTGACTCCCCATTTGCTTGATGTGCACGTGTTTTTCAACTTGCATGGATATCATGTCTAAACCATGTGCGTTTACAACAGTTTTGGCGGCTGCAACTGCTCGACAAGGATTAACTTGCTCATGTTTCCTTTCCTTCTTGTTTTTCGTCCACTTAGGCACAATGTTGGTCTTCTTTGACTTTGCTTTTTGCCGATGTAATCCTTTGTGCATGCGCGTTGGTGGTGATTGTGTGGTGGTGTTGATTATGTGCTTTCTAATTATGCAGAAGCCAGATATATGCTCATTGTGCTTTATCATGAGTTAATAAAAAGACCTTTTATAAGTAGGAAGGTGGTGTATTTCCCACCAAAGACAAATTAAGTCGGTGACATTACAAAGTGACCGGTTGAAAGTAAAACGCGATCACCCGGGTTATATCATTTTTTTTCTCTCATGGCATCAAAAGAACTCAAGTGCTTTTCACCCGCCTTCCTCAAAGCACGGCCCCGGCCTTAACCTTGACAATAGCGGAGCCCGGCGGAAGCCGTCCTGACTAAACATGGTTATTGAGGGAAAACACAAATTCTTCACTAGTAAGTTCGCAGAGGTAGTATAGTATATAGTATACTATGTGTGCATGATCTTGTGCTTCACCAGTAATTTGCATGATCTTCATGGCTCTTGGCGGAAATGATTTGTGCATGATCTTCACCAGGAATTCGCATGATCTTCGATCGTGCTGTTGGCGCAGAGCATATACTGCGTGTAGATGGCTGTTGGCGGAAAGCACAAATGCTAGTAATTTGGTGCACTAGTAACTTGACGCGGACATTTAAGATATATGGTTGAATGGCCGGCTTTTGTATTATATCTGTGACACATCCGGACGTGATCCACGGATGGACAGTGCATCCGTTTTAAGGGAATAGCGTTGGAGATGCCCTTAGCGTGATGGATTGCGATGAGTGATAGTGATTTAACTAAACCGTCGCGAGATTGCGTTGCATAAATTGGGCATCAGAACAATGAGGGAACCTCATGCCGTGCAGGTGAGGCGAGACCCAGCTACAGCCTACAGCGTCCTAGTTATAAGTACCTTTCGTTTTCGTACGTCCCTGGCACTTTCACGGGAGTAATGCCTTGCCGCTCCATCCATCCATCCATGGAGATCGATGCCTGTCCACATGAACACGCGACCAGTTGCATTTCCTAGTCCAGATAGCCGGTGACGCCCAATAAGTGCGCGCGGATCTGTTGATCTTTTCGCCGGCTGACCGACCCACCGTCTTAACCCGTGCTGCAAGGCAAAAATATCTTGGCTCGTGTTTGGGTGAGAAGCCAAATCAGAATGAAATGAAATGGCGGATGCTGCCTGCTTCAGCAGCTTCAACTATGGCGCATGGCCTTTGCATAACATTTCTCTGAGTTAAGCCAGCGACATGTACCAGCTTCAGTCCTCTCGGTGGACACCTTCTTCAGGGACCAGAAGACTTGTGGCTTTTGGGTCAGGGTCGTCTATATGGCGAGCTAGCTGGTCTTTAAATATGTGCGACGACTTTGCGTTTGGACTGTGAAGAGGGGAAGATTAATGGCTGCATAGCGTACAGATTATGTAACATTGGCCCGTCGGATTGATGGCATGATCACCAGGGCACGGAAAGATAATGCCATGATGTGTTTCAGACACTCGGTAGGCCTTACTGGCTAGACGTATGAGATCATCAAATCAGCAGCAACCGAGTTATTCCCTAAATAAAGCCGGTGCCACGACCACTAGATCGCTTAACACCGTGACATTTGCTTGTGCGTGACATGGCAATATATTCCTTTCGTCTTAAAATATGTGTCGCTGATTTTGTATAATAAGTATATTCCAAATACCTCCCTCCAAGCGAGATCTTGCTTCCTTTTCTATCTATATCTATATCAATCTATATCTATATCTATACCAATATAAAAAGACCTAGAGGGGCAGATCCAACTGATCTCAGCCATCGAACTAAGTTAATCCAACGACCTAGACTGCTCCAATGGCGAGCGTTAAACGTGTTTAACGTGCAATTAATATCATACCAAAAATTACACTAATCACATGATTAACACACAAATAATTGTATACCTAAAATCCACGTGCAATTAATATATTGCCTAAATATTTAACGTGCGTTGCACGTGCGCATTTACTAGTACTACTTAAAAAGAACGTAAGGTTCTCATTTCACTTTTCTTCCCACCACTTCTTCGTCCAACTTTCCATGTATATGATAATTAATCATCTTAATTACTTACCTTCTAAACCAATTGCAGTTTAATTTACTTGCCAAATTTCTAATCAAAATATCAAGTAATTCATGGGCAGAATTTGAGGACATTTATTTACATAATTGCATTATTATTGACAGATAAATCACAAACTAACGTATTAGAATATTTATATCCCGTTGCAACGTACGAGCATTATTCTAGTAAAAAAAGTGAGATCTTGTTTGGTCGATTGTCCTTCTGGGCAAGTAACAGAGAACAGACGACACAGATACAGGAAAAACACAAAAAAAAATTCGTTTTTCGAGCGCTGCTTTGAGCACACGCCTGGCTCACGATGCAACGGAGGCAACCAAAACAGTACTCCTTGGTAAAGAAATACTATAAAATAAAAGTGTGTAGATCACTATATTAGTGATCTAAACGTCACAGAAGGAGTACCACGTCTTTAAGGTGGACCCGTAAATTCTCCGCATCCGTTCGGATCGACATGGTCTTGTATAAGTTCACTACATGGTCCGGATGCGTTTTCTCCTGTAAATTGGAGATAAAATGGGGGAGATTTACGGGAGTCTGGACAGCATACACGTAGGACTTCGACACCTCTGTCCCACCCAATCTTCCCTCCCGGTCTCATTTTCTTTCACTCTGTCCGTTCTCCCCCTTACTTTGCATCCGCACCCTTCACCTCCGTCGTCACTGTTGTACATCTCCGGCTGCCACAGAGGTATTACCGGACATCTACAACCAGCGGCGATGCGCTCGCTCGCCGTTACGACGGAGTTGTCCATCCTGGAGCCGTTTTTACCCAGGTACGCTCCACCCTCCTGTCGACAATCTCCATGGAGAACACCGCACCCGATGGGTGCTCGGTCAAATGCCATTGAGCTTATTTTCAAATGTTATATTGTTTTTTAGAGTACGAAGGATGGTGAGCTACTCAATCATGGACGACGAGTTGTTGTGCGATGCGTGGTTGGCCGTATCCGCGGATTTCGTAGGCAGGAGCAATGGGGAGGCCTTCTAACAGCAAGTGCATGAAAGTTTCACGCACGAAAGCACATTGCGCCCTACGACATGTACATAATTCAATAACGCAATGTGAGGTCGTTATCGTCTCGCTGGTACGCTATCCACACCAGCGCCACCAAGTTTTGCGACGTGGTTCGTCAGCTTGAGGCAAGATGGCCATTGCACGCAACAGAGGATGAGATCGTAAGTTCTGCTTCCTCTTGCTCAACATATTGATTGATTCATTCACTCAATGTTGGTCTACACATTATATGTAGCCTGCACGCGCTGCCGTGGTGTACCACAAGACAGAGGGACAACCATTTACGTGCACACACTGTTGGATGAAGTTAAAAGGGGAGTATGTGTGGAATGACATGATCCGTTGATGAAAAACTTGATGGACATGCGGAATCTAGTCGAATTTGAGATATTATTGTGCTAGACTTAATTTGCAAGCTATCTATTAATGTTTGTGCTATTTTCTATCCGAGTTTTTATGAATATCGGCCGGTCTACATGAATTTCGTCCGATTTGTTTAAATATGGGTTGAATTATATGCGGCTACGGTTGAACGGCGGCCTTCCGCATTCGAGTCCGTGAACTGCTCCGCGAACGGATGCAAGAGAAAATTTGATGCCTTATTATATTAGTATGTATATATGTACAATGCACGTCTTAACTTAACATGGTGATTTTCATAAAAGAAAAGAAAATCATAGATTTGCTAATACATTCAAGACAAAAAAGAAAATATAGTGATGTACAAATGCAAATATTAATTAAGTATGATTAATCAGTCTTGAACTTGGCACTGATATTCACTTTATTTATTTATTTCAGACTTTTCGACAATGTTCGTTCACTGGAAGAAGTCGTTCCCGTCGACTACAAAGTGATTGTGATGACTTCATCAATCTCAAGATGTTGTGCCGACTTAGTCTCTTGAAGGTGCCCACAGGTGTAGGGTATATGTTTGTGCGCTCATACTGTTGAGTGTATGTGCGTATATATGAGCATATGTGATTGTATTGTGTTAAAAAAGTAGATCATATGAAGTATAGATACCTTGAAAGAAAGAGTTCCTTATACATATCAAAAAGACTTTCTCTCGTTTTCCTTCCCTAACCTAGGCAGCTAGGGGAAACTCTCTCCACCGATGATTTCACCAACGAGCCCGTGGATTTGCCTCCCCTCCGCCCGTTGCTCATGTGGCCAACGGCCGACGGCGGGAAGGGGAATCCCGATGCCTTCGCTCCGGTTAATAGTAGTTTTTAGTCCTCGCAGGTGCGACACTTGGGGGGATGGCGACGCTTCTTCTTCGAAGTTGTCTTCCGGGTTCCGATCCTCTTCGAGTTTGTCCGTTTGGACGTAGCCAATGAAGCTCCGGCGTAGATTTCTTAGGGCGGTGAGGTTAGGGTTTCCCGATATGTGGCGAGATTTCATGTCAGGTGCTTCAGATCTATGCAAGGGTTCAATAGCGACGACTATGGCTCCAAGGCGCTGATTTATAGGGACACGTGCACGAAGACTTTCCGGCCGTCGTCGACAAGGTAAAGCCGGCTCCAGTAAGGGAGCTGCAACAGCGGCGCGTCGGTGGCAGTAGTGGTTGCTCGTTGGTCTTGGAATCTCGATGTAATTTTTATTATGTTTGAAATGCTTATACAACCGGTGAATATTTACAATACAACGGGTCCTTTTCACAAGAAAAAAAATAGAAGATCGTATCGTTATTACCTTCCTTTCAGTTACATTTTTTTATTGTATTTTAGTGAGGATATCTATCTAAATCGTGCATTACGAGGACACATGGAATGGAACTAATGATGGTAGATGGCCAATGCCCACTGAACCGAGCAATTGATTTTACCTGTTTGGCATGATCTGATTGTTGATTGACCGACTTGGCATGCTACATGTCCTCCCTATCGTTGTCCTCCAAGCTCCGCCAGCAGTTTCGCAACCACGCATCATTGCGCAGAGGAATGTAATGCAAGTGCAATGAGCATAGCTTTCATATAGCATCAAATCAGACTCGGTCTCCAGCTGCATGCCTTCAATTCCTTTAGCTTTTGCCTCTCCTGATTTTTCTTGCATATATCCACTGGAGTACATACTGACCGTGCGAATATTCTCCGTGCTCCAATCACTTTAGTACATGTCTTCCATTTAATCTACAATTCCATTCTTATTCCCCGTGTTCCCATCGCTGAAAACACCCTCTGTTACTGCTTTTGCCAAACGGTAACATATGAACCGAATCGTCGTGGTGCCTGCTCGAGGAACATATTTGAAAAGCAGATGCGAATTCTTCACAAGTAGCTTCAACTTTAGACAATCGCCCGCGATGACTTTGTGCTACACGTCGGCTCTCCAGTGTGACGATCATGTCGATCCACGTCGCCAACAACCTCTGGAATCGATGCATTTGTTGGGGAATCATGAACCGTCGATCTTTCTTCCAAAGCAGCTTTAACTATGTCGATCATGTTTTCTTTTGCTGAACTTTCAACATGACTTACACCAGCGATATGTACTGTACCACAACCTTACAGCATGCAAAGTAGAAATTCAATTCAGTCATACTTGAAGCTGGGAGCAGACATGCCAGAGCTTCAAGTTTCGTCGTCTTGGTTGAGCTGTAGTCAAAATTCAGACGAAATTTCAGTGGACACCTTCTTCAGAGACCGGAAGACTTATCGCTACAGGGTCAAGTCTACTCTTCATAGTGAGCTAGTTTTAATCATGCGCGGCAACCTCAGCAGCAGCAGTGAAGACGACTTTGCTTTTCGGAATGGAAAACGGTACAGAATGATGGCCGCATAGCGTACAAATTATATGACATCCATCCATCCATCCATTGTTAGAAATTTAGGGTTTATGGTCTACCCCATATTCCTCTGCGCTTATCCGTGGTGCCGTTCACAATTCGCATGTCTGAGGCTAGGGAGTAGGGACCTTCTTATACTGTTTTTCCAAAGAGTCCACCTCTTATACATATATAAGATTCCTAATTTTTTCCACTAGTTTCCGGGATAGAGTCCAGATCAAATTACCAACCACGATCATATTTGTCTGTTAATGGATTCTACCCGTTATGTCCCCGGAGCACGCACTTGTGAGCAACGCGCCATAATAGAGTGTAAATTCCTCTAATTATGTAGATCAACATTAGGGCTGTAATCTAATTATACGATCTAGCTCCTTCCAATCATCACTGTACCCGGGTAGTCTTTCCAATATAAATAATATATTGTATTCCACTGATAATCGACCAGCTTCCTTAAGCATATATTACTTAAGTACATTCCAGCAAGTAACAATTCTATACTAAACATGTAAATCAATTCCATGTATAAATACATGGACAATTCCATAATGAGGTATTCCGAATATTAACAATTCTAAGCAATTTGAATATAGTTGCAGGACACATAATTCCAACATCCATCAGATTGATGGCATGATCACCAGGGCACTAAAAAGCTAACGTTGTGATGTGGGTTTCAGACTTTTAGTAGACCTTACTAGCTTGAGTTGTTTTGATGAATCAGCAGCAACCATGCAAGCTACTGCTCCCTCCGATCCGAATTAATTGACGCAACCTCTATACAACATTGTATAGAGGTTGTCGTCTGAGTAGAGTTTCGGGGTTCCTAGATGACCATGGTTACTGGCGTCTTGACCTTTTGCAACAATATTTCTGTCAGCCAGATATAGAGTCAATTTTGGTTCAGCGGGATCCGGCATGATCCTCCGAGATGATAAAGGTGGAGTGATATTTGCTGCGTATTGAAAAAATTTCCACTGTAATGAGGCTCTTGAGGCTGAACTTCAAGCGATGGCGGAGGGGCTCAAGCTGGCGGCGGAGCATTCTTCGACTACAACCCTCATTCAGTCGGATTGTGCAGCGGCACTCAAGGTGCTTTCAGATGATTCCCTAGAAAGGTCAGCATACGGCCAACTGGTTAGTGATATTAAGTACTACATGAATGGTAGGATTATTATTCCTGTTAAAATTCTTTGTGAACAGAATAGAGTTGCTGATTGTTTAGCGAACTATGGGAGAGGTGGGGATAGCACAGCTTGTTGGCTGGGGCGTCCCCCCCCCCCCCCCCCCCCCACACACCACCACCACCACCGCGTGTCAGTGATTTAGTCGCTGAAGATTGTAAGTCTGTCAATTTGGAATAAAATCGTATGATTCCCCGCAAAAAAAAAAACTTGGACAAGTGGGAGTAATAAAATTAATAAAGCCAGTGCCACGACCACTAACTCACCAACAAGTTACTTTCGTCCAACTCGGAAAAAAAGAGTTACATTTGCTAGTGGTGCTGGAAGGAGACTTGGTTGCGCATCTACTCAGACTGGCACAAAAATGTGTTTTTTTTTGCGAATGGAGACCTTGTTTGGTCGATTGTCCTTTTGGCATACTCCATCCATTTCAAAACATTTGAAGTTCTAGCCCCCCCCCCCCCCCCCCCCGCCCCTAAGTCAACTATATTTAAATAATTTGAAACAAAGGTGTAGATAACAGAGAGCACAGACAGACTGGACAACACCCGCACCAATACAGGCGAGGCTCCCATGTATTTTTTTTTCTTTTGGTTATTTTGGTGTTTCATTTTTTGTTTTCGTTTTAAAAATATGTTTGATATTTCAAAAGGAATTTATAAAATTTTAAAATATGTTCTAAAACTTTAAAAACATTCACACATTTGGCAACTTTTCCTGGATTTCAAATAATGTGCATACATTTTAAAAATGTTCGCGAGCTTAAAAAATGTTCATAGTTTTTCCAGAAAATGTTATGAACTCAATTCCATGATTTAGAAATGGTCCTGGGCTTTTAAATTGGTTGCAAATTTGAAAAACTATTTACTAATTTCAAAAATTCTTAATGAATTTGGAAAAAATGTTTCGAACTCAAAATATAATCATGATTTTGGGAAATGTTCCCAATTTTTTTAAAATATTGAGAATTTTATTTCGTTTTCCAAATTCCAAAACGTGTTGCTGAATTTGATAAATGTTCCCTAATTTATTTACTTGTAATTCAAAAATATTCTGCATTTCAAAAATGTTCATGATTTTCGAAAATGTTCTCAGATTTCAAAATTTTCTCGCAAGTTTGAAAGAACATTCCTGCATTTAAAACAACGTCCATGAATTTGAAAAATGTATCACTTATTTAAATTCGATTTCTTATTTAAAAAAAGTAAAAATAAAGAAAAAACTATCAATTGGAAAGAAAAGATAAAATAAAAAATCTACAAAAAGCCAACAAAAGAAAACATAGAGAAAAAGCAAAACCAATAACCTTCAGAGAACAGTGGGAGAAAGACCAACAAAACATAAATGGGCCAGTCCTGGTGCATCGGGGACTGTGGGGGATGCTATGCTAAGGAAATAGACAAAGTGAATAGCACCTGATGATTTTGGTTGGCTGTGCAACCGGCGGGTAGTACTGTGTTCCTTTGTCTTCACGTACCAATTGGTGGATTGATGCCATGTACTAAGAGCAGCAACATAGCTTTGTAATAGCTCCTCAATATCTGGAGTGAGTAACCAGAGGTACTCCGTAGCACTTTTTTTTTAAATCCGACTTGGGCATCCTGCCTTCTCTGCTTCTATCTTTCCTGCCTTAGCAAACCACTGTAGTATGAGCGCTCAAAAACCGGCTTGTGCGGACGGGCTTCAGAAACAGAGCAGGGCGGGTGCGCTGCGGCGCGAAGAACTAGTAGGCGGCCAGTGTGAGCGTAGTAGCGGCGGGACGAATCACGGCGGCGGTTCAGCCTAACAGCGGTGGAAGTAACCCGATGGGGGCGATCCGTAAACCGGCAACTTGCTGTGGAATTCCTGAAGAATCTCTGACCCGGCAACTTGCTGTGCCGTATGAAGGTGAAAACTTTAACTCGTCTCAATATAATTGGGCACATGCTTTCTCAACTAGGCAGCTTGGGGTAAACCGGCAACTCGTAGCAGTTTTGCCGGTGCGGGGCCGAGCGACGCAGACGGACGCGATGAGCCGACGCAGGAAGGAGGCAAGGCAGGACGGCGGTTCACGGGCTCCCCTGGGGCACCGGCGGGCTGCTTCCTGAACGGGCGGAGGCGAGTCTTGCAAAAGAGCCCCGGCAGAGGCGGCTCGAGGCGCGGCCATTGTAGGAAGAAAATCAAGGCTTCGACCCGAAAACGGCCGCCGGAGACAGGAGTTGTACGATCCGCTTGAGATGAGGCGGAGTCAGTAAAGGGCAGTTTGAGGCGCTCAGTGACTCAACGACCGACGGGTCAGTGGCCATGCAGATGCGGGACGGAGGCGATGGCTGCAAGTAGCTCAGTGACGGTGCACGAGCCGGCAAGAAGGCAGTAGCCCGAGGTGCCCCAGGGGAGGCAGCGGCTCAGAGCAGTAGTAGCTTGAGGCAGGTACGAGATCTGTGGCAACTTTGACGGCAGCGATTGGTCATGTAGTACGGGCGCGAGCCACGTGGCCGTGGTAGCGGAGGCGGGCGGCTCGCCGGCGGAGACAGCCGTTCACGGCTGCAGAAACGACCGCGGTAGGAGCGGCTCAAGGGCGGTCGATGAGTGAGGCCGCGGCAGCAGCTTGATACATCAGTCCAAGGCGGCCACTTCCACTTGAAACGGAGGCAAAGCAAACCGGGGCTTGAGGCCCATGGGAACGGGTGCTGTGAACGACCACTGATGGAATTTTTCTCGTTAGCTTTTGTATTCATAATCCTTCGAGGTTTCGCTTAACTTTTCTGTTGGTGTATATCTTTCATGCAACGACGTATTTTGTCCAATTTGGCATCTGATAAATTACTTAGGATTCAAAACGTTGTAGTTCAGCAATCTCCTGGGAGCCTTGCCTGCACTCCATGCAGGAGGTCAAAGCCCAAGAGGAAACCCTGGCAGCTCGGCGCGCGGACCATAACGGCGATTTAAAATGAGACTGGGAAGAAGGAGACCAGTGACCAGTGAGCTACAGCGGCAGCTTGACACAATCCTCAGGTAGCTCGAAACCACGACTCATGCCCCCGGTGACTCAAACAGAGGAAAACCGTGGCGGTGTCTCAGACAGTTGCCGGCGATTCAGCACATGTTGACAAATTTCTGTAAACCAACTCAACCGCGGCAGAGGCAGGTCAGCGCGGTGGCGAGGCAAGCTTCGACGGCGGCTGAAGTGGCCAGGCAAAGCAGAGTCAACGCCTCAAGGATGGAGGCGAAAGGCGGCTGAACCAGGCCGGGGGTCGACGAGGGCGGCGCAACCGCGGGTCACGGTGAGACACGCAGGCGGAGTAGACCGACGGCTGGGCGCCGGTGAAACACGCAGGGGCGTGTAGGCCGGCATGGGCGACCAACATCAGCAGCAGCATTAAACCGGCGGCGGCCTAAACAGGCCGGTTTAGCGGCCGCGGCAATTTAGAGTCGATACAGGTGGTTTGGGGGCGGCGGTTCTGCGGAGACCAGCGACTTGAGGTCGTTTTGGTGATTCGGCGGCTGAAGCGAGCTTGATCCTGCGCGGGACGGCAGCTTGTAGTGGTGATCATAACCCGGAGCAGGAAAACGGATCCAAGACTGAAGTGGAGCGAGGCAGGCTCGTGGTGACTCGCGGGCGATTTACGGAAGCGCAGACCGAACCGGAAGCAGTGAGAGGCCATGGCGACTTAATGGCGAGGCACGGCTGAACCGACGGCAGGCTGAACCGGCATGGCCCAATGGCAACTGTCTTTTAACCATAGCCCGGCGATTTGGAAACGGCCACAGGCGAGATAGCTTGGTACGGTCGCCAGGGTGGTGATCATGCAGCGGCAGTAAAACCGGCCCGAGGAAAGGTGATACGGTCGGAGACGGCGGAGCCCTGCGGCTCGAGCACAAGACGAGGCGGTTTAGCGCAGACGACTACTAAAGCCCGATCGAGACTCGGAGAGAGGCCAAGGTGACTTAACACACAACGGAGTCCAGCTTGTATCCGTATTCTACCCGGTTTATGGCCGTATTCTTTCCCCGGTCATGAATCTTGAGATATAGCACAACGTTTTACTGATCTGTACTGATTTGATCTGGCGGCGGATTAACCTTGATGTGCCCACTGTAATCAACGAAACTTGATGGCTTTGACAGATCCCATAAAGTATTAGTTTCATCTTGGCAAGTCTGATTCCGGCAGCTCTGTGGTTACTCGAGGTCAACTTGGTGGATTGACAGGCGGGCGAAGGTAGGAAAACATAGTGAACCGGACCTCAGTCAAAAACGGGTCAACGGCGCTTTATGAGCCCGTGTAAAAATCCACTTCCGGGTCATAGCTGATTTGACCTCCATGATGCCATATTCTCTTTGATGGATCTTTTCTCAATAATAGGGTCCTCTAATTGACGTTCGTTTGTTGACTGTAGCATAGAACAAATGTCTTCGGATTTAACGGATCACCGGGTTATGCTTGTCCATGTGTAACCCTAATTCTCTCTTCAGACTTCAAATCTGACACAGATTCTTCCAAACCGGCTCCTCTTTATCTGGAAAATTTGCAGACTTCTTAATCCCTGCGAGAGATCCCTCCAAGAACTCAACACCACCGTGCGCGAGCCTCACGGTGGGCGCCAACTGTCGTGGAATTGTCACGTCAGATGTCCTAGCGGAAGGATTTAGTCGTGAGGCCAACGCATCTATGTGATAGCTTGAGAGGGGTTGAGCGGAATCGAGAAACGCGACACAAGACGAGGATTTAGACAGCTTCGGGCCCCGGGAAACATCATCCGGTAACAACCCTACATGCTGTTTGAGGCTAGATCTCATTATCATCACGAGGGAGTCGCCGTAAACCGGCTCTCCTCTAATTGTGTCTAGCCCTAGAGATTGTTGTTTTCTTACTTGTCCCTTGTAACGCCCGGGTAATCAAGCTACAGTAATCCAACGATAATCATGCCACGTCACCCCGGTTACTATTGATAATCTACCGTTAGGCCAAAACCGAGTCAAATTCAAACATTAAAATAAAGTTAAATTATAAAAGTTTCAAAATATTAAACTAAAATGTTCGGAGTGTGCAGTTAAATGCCAGGGTAATTATAATGAAGCAAACATTTTTATAAAATGCCTAAATAATTTAAAATGATTTAAAACAGAAGAGGAAATAAAGAAAAGGAAACTACAAAAACAGAAGACAAAACAAAAAAAACAAAAGGGGGGAGAAGCCCCCCCCTCGCTGGGCCTCGGCCCAGATGGCCTCGGGGCCAATCAGGCCGGCCCAGCCGGCCCCTCCTCTCTCTCCTTATCCCCACCCCGTAACCCTAACCCCCCCCCCACTCGCCCCACTCCCTCCCCCGATCCCCCTGGATCGGGATCGATCCCCTCTCTCCCCTCGTCTCCCCCAGCGCGCACCCGCACCGCCGCTCAGTGCCGTCGCCGGAGATCACCACGCCGGAGCCGCCCCGCCACCTCGCTATCATCGGTGCCGCCACGCCGTCTCCATCGCCTGCACCTCGACGTCGCCCCGGACCGCCCCGACATCGTCGGTGCCGCCTTACTGGACGGCCCCGACCTCGTCGCCGCCGTCCGTCTACCTCAGGCCCTCCCCGAGCACGCGCTTACACAACTACAGGCTCGATGTGAGCCTCTTCCCCTCCCCTCTCCCTCGCGCGACCCCTCCTGCCCGCGCTGCGCGTGCTCGCGCTCGTCGCCGCGGCCCTCGCACCGGCCATCGCCCCGCGCGCTCCTGGCCACCGCGCTGCCCGCGCCCACCGGCGTCGTTCGGCTTCCGCGCCCGTTGTCCTCCTGAGGCCGCGCACCCGTAGTCACGCGGCTCTGCCGCAACCACCTCCTGTCGTCCCTCGCGCGCGCGCCATGCCGCGGCCTTGTCCCCGCACCGCGCCTGGGCCGCGTGCCCCGCTCACGCCCTGGTTGTGCTCCGGCACCACCGCGCGTTGCTCGTCTCCGCCTCTGGCTCCCGCCGCTCCGGCCACTCGCCGTGGCCTCGCCACTTCCATCGGAGGCGGACAGCCCCCGTCTCTGCGGGCGGGCGTCCTGGCGCCCCGCACCTGATCCACCGCCCGCGCCCATTTGGCCCTATGGGCCACTGCCCAGTGGGCCCCCCCACCCACGCCCCTGTTAAAAAAAAAGAATAAAAAACAAACATAATAAAATTAATTAATTAATTAATTAATTAGTTAACTTAATTAGATCTGTTAAATTAACCTAATCACTTATTAAACTAACTAATCCTGTTTAGTTAACCTAAGTCAATGACAACCGGGACCCACGCGTCAGTTTGACCAAGTCAACTGACTATTAACTGCTGACATCACCCTGATGTCATGCTGACATCATAATGGCATTTCCAAATTAATTTTATTCTATTAATTTCAAAAATGATTTAAATCTTTTAAAATTAATATAAAATAAACCGTAGCTCGGATGGAAAAACTTCGTACATGAAAGTTGCTCAGAACGACGAGACGAATCCAGATACGCAGTCCGTTCGCCCGCTACGCATCCCTAGCATAGCGAACACGCAACTTTCCCCCTCTGTTTCATCTGTGCGAAAACGCGAAACACCGGGGATACTCTCCCGGATGTTTCCCCCCCTTCACCGGTATCACCTCATACCGCGATAGGGCACCCCTAGCACCGCTACTTGCCATGTCATGCATCGCTATGCATCTGTTTGCTTAAATATTTATTGTTTCTCCCCCCTCTTCTCTCACTAGACACCGGGACCGACGCCGCTGCTACCCAGTACGACTACGGAGTTGACGATCCCTCTCTCTTGCCAGAGCAACCAGGCAAGCCCCCCCCCTTTGATCACCAGATATCGCCTACTCTTCTCTATACTGCTTGCATTAGAGTAGTGTAGCATGTTACTGCTTCCCGTTAATCCCATATTGATGCATAGCCTGTCCTTGCTACTACTGTTGTTACCTTTACCTGCAATCCTAATGCTTAGTATAGGATGCTAGTTTATCATCAGTGGCCCTACATCCTTGTCCGTCTGCCATGCTATACTATCGGGCCGTGATCACTCGGGAGTTGATCACGGGTATATACTATATACCTTATACATGATACATGTGGTGACTAAAGACGGATCGGCTTGAGGAGCACCCGCGAGTGGATCTTTGAGGCGGAGCGACAGGGCAGGTTCCGACCACCTAGGAGAGAGGTGGGTCTGGCCCTGGTCGACGTTCGCGGATACTTAACACGCTTAACGAGATCTGGGTATTTGATCTGAGTTTGGCCATTTGGTCTATACGCACTAACCATCTACGCGGGAGTAGTTATGGGTATCCCGGCGTCGTGGTATCAGCCGAAGCCTTCGTGACGTCAGCGACTGAGTGGCGCGCGCCGGATTGGAACGTAAGCCTGCTCTTGTATTAAGGGGGGCTAGTTCTGCTTCCGGCCGCGTACGCAACGTGCAGGTGTGCTAAGGGCGATGGGCCCAGACCCCTGTGCGCTTAGGTTTAGACCGGCGTGCTGACCTCTCTGTTGGTCTAGGTGGGGCTGCGACGTGTTGATCTTCCGAGGCCGGGCATAACCCAGGAAAGTGTGTCCGGCCAAATGGGATCGAGAGTGTTGGGGTATGTGGTGCACCCCTGCAGGGAAGTTAATCTATTCGAATAGCCGTGATCTTCGGTAACAGGACGACTTGGAGTTGTACCTTGACCTTATGACAACTAGAACCGGATACTTAATAAAACACACCCTTCCAAGTGCCAGATACAACCGGTGGTCGCTCTCTCACAGGGCGACGAGGGGAGGATCATCGGTTAGGGTTATGCTATGCGATGTTACTTGGAGGACTTCAGTCTACTCTCTTCTACATGCTGCAAGACGGAGGCTGCCAGAAGCGTAGTCTTCGACAGGATTAGTTATCCCCCTCTTATTCTGGCATTCTGCAGTTCAGTCCACATATGATACCCTTATTCCATTTGATACCCATGCATATGTAGTGTAGCTTCTTGCTTGCGAGTACTTTGGATGAGTACTCACGGTTGATTTCTCCCCCTTTTCCCCCTTTTCCTTTCATTCTGGTTGTCGCAACCAGATGCTGGAGTCCAGGAGCCAGATGCCACCGTCGACGATGACTCCTACTACACCGGAGGTGCCTACTACTACGTGGTGCCCGCTGACGACGACCAGGAGTAGTTAGGAGGATCCCAGGCAGGAGGCCTGCGCCTCTTTCGATCTGTATCCCAGTTTGTGCTAGCCTTCTTAAGGCAACCTTGTTTAACTTATGTCTGTACTCAGATATTGTTGCTTCCGCTGACTCGTCTATGATCGAGCTCTTGTATTCGAGCCTTCGAGGCCCCTGGCTTGTAATATGATGCTTGTATGACTTATTTTATTTGTAGAGTTGTGTTGTGATATCTTCCCGTGGGTCCCTGATCTTGATCGTACACGTTTGCGTGTATGATTAGTGTACGATTAAATCGGGGGCGTCACAAGTTGGTATCAGAGCCGACTGCCTGTAGGAATTCCCCTTCCACACTCCTTGGCCGAAGTTGAGTCTAGACATTGCAAAAACTTTTACTAACCTGGCTGTGTGCCTTATGGGCCCACGTCGCCATCGGGTGGTACTAGGATCTTTTACTCCTCGACCTTTACTCTGGGACTCTGAACTCTCTTCTACTCGGGTTAAACGAATTTACTAACTCTGACACTAGGATCCCGTTACGACATTCACCCCAAAGTTGGATAAGCCCTAGTTATTTCTTTAGAGTAGTATTTGAACATTATCCTCATTGTCATTTCACTCCTGTGAAAACATCTTTGTTTTCAGATGGAACCCACGAGGCAGGTCGTGCGCCACACGACGGCCATTGGTGCCTCAGGATCACCTGCTGTGTTGGCTGAGATGATGACCTATCTGGGTTATCGCTGGCACCCTGAGTACACCGTCTATGAGGAGTATCAGGACTTCAACCAGGAGCAGTACCGTGCCATCGTCCACCTCTACTCTCGAGAGTATGACTCCACTACCGTGTTGCACACTGCTCATGGTGTTGGAGTGACTATCGATATGGCGGTCCACGATGCTGCTTATGCTGCCCTGACACGTCTCCGTGGCGAGTATCAGGAGTTGGACACGTCCCCCTTCAGGCACGTTGCTATCGCATCCGATGTTGGTGAGGAGGGTTACTACACTGCTGCCTACTCCACTGTCACCCGAGAGCCCTTCTACCATCAGAACCTGGTTCTGCATGCTGATGGGCTGGATCGAGCTAACCGAGCTCTTCGCCACGAGTTGTACACCACTCGTCAGCACCTCTACCGTGCTCTGACGATGTTGCACCCCTTCGTCGGATCTGGGGAGCTGTCGCGTTCTGCGATCTACCCTGCCCGGACCGTGATGCCCCAGGGCGTCGGCTGGCCAGATGTGGGAGGCTACTCTCCTGCATTGGGTCCTCTCCTGCCACCTGCGCATCGGGTTCCGCACCAGAGTATCCGTGGGCCCCAGGCTACTCGCGTGGAGGTCTTCCCTTCGCGTCACTACCAGCTGTCGGGCTACACCTACCTCCGCAGTACCGCATGGGACTGACGTAGACTTGCTTGTTAGTGTTAGCTGCATTCGCCGCGAGCCTGTGTGCCGCCTATGATGTCTTAGTCTATGTACCAGACTCTGTGTAACGAACTCCATGCATGATCTCTTTTGTAAGATATGCCGACTACCATGTAGTATCTATCGTGCTGCTTTCGTTGTGCATGTTTCATCATGAATGATTCTCGTCTTTGCACATTTCTCAATACTGAACTACCCCTGTTATATATTAGCAGGATGGTTAGACCAGGTGGTCGTGGTCGTGGTCGTGGTGGCAACGCCCCACCACCACCTGAGTACATGGCTGGGATGATGCAACAGTTTGAGCTGAATCGTCAGTTCATGGAGAATATTATGGCTCAGTTTCCTCGCCCCAATATGAACCAGCAGCCAGCCCCAGTAACTCTGCAGGATTTCATGCGCCTGAACCCAACTGTGTACCGCAGCTCAACTCAGCCTCTGGATGCTGATGACTGGCTCCGAGACATCACCTATGAGATGGAGTCTGCTGATGTAGCCCCTGCCAGCTATGTCACCTTTGCTTCCTTCTTCCTGAAGGGACCCGCAGCTCAATGGTGGGATAGCCACAGGCGTACTCTGCCAGCTGGAACAATCATCACCTGGCCAGACTTCCAAGCTGCCTTCCGTGCTCGCTTCATTCCTCAGGGAGTTATGGACCGGAAGAAGCGTGAGTTCCGCAACCTCACCCAAGGCAATAAAACTGTGGAAGCTTACCAGCGGGAGTTTCTTGACTTGTCCCGCTATGCTGAAGAAGACATCGCAACTGATGCACGCAGACAGGAGAAGTTCCGTGATGGCCTTCAAGCTGACATCAAGCTCGCACTTCTAGTGCACGACTTTGCTGATTTCGCCACTCTGGTGAACAAAGCCATCAACGTCGAAACTGGTCTGCAGGAATACCAGAGCACTCACAAGCGCAGCCGTGACACGAGCTCATCTTCGGGCCCGTCCTCGCAGAAGCGCAAGATATGGATCCCCAACAGCATGTACCAGCCGGATGCACCTGCCCCAAGGCAGTCCTATGCTGCACCTCGTCTGCCTGCTCCTCCAACTAGGCAGACAAGACTTCCAGCTCCACCACCACAAGCTCCTGTTCCCACTCCCAATAATGGCCTCTGCTACAAGTGTGGTCAGCCAGGTCACCGTGCTAGGGATTGCAATCAAAACCAGAATCAACTGGCCCTCCCAGCAACTGGCCGTGGAAGCAACCAGCCTCGCAACAACAGTGCCAAGTCCTATGGTCGTGTTCATGCCAACCATGTTGATCTCAATGAAGTTCTAGACCAGCCTGCTACCGTGATGGGTACACTCCTCGTAAACTCAGTACTTGCATCTGTTTTATTCGATTCAGGGGCATCGCATTCATTCATGTCAGAAGATTTTGCATACAAGCATGACGTTAAATGTGAGGAGATGAACGCTTCGGTATTGGTAAAAACCCCCGTGGGACAATGTCAAACCTCACTGGTTGGCATCGATGTCCCCGTGGAAATCGAAGGGCTGGAATTCTATGCCTCTCCCATTATCCTGAAGTCGTCTAACATCGACCTCATTCTGGGAATGGATTGGTTGAAAGCGCATACTGCTTCTATAGTTTGCGCCACTAAGGTCGTCCATCTGCTACACCCTTCTGACGAAATAATAGCTTACCAAGCTCATCTAGTTCAGAACGCCAAGGCACGTCTTTATGCCTTGAATGCGTTGAACGCTGCACCACTCGAGGGCATTGAAAACATTCCCGTCGTTCGTGAATTCCAAGATGTCTTCCCAGAAGAACTTCCAGGGATTCCTCCTGTTAGAGTTGTCGAATTCATCATCGACTTGAAACCCGGCACTACCCCTATAGCTAAACGACCCTACAAGATGCCGCCGCATGAACTCATTGAGCTTAAGGAGGAAATCGACAAATCTCTTGTCAAAGGTTTCATTCGCCCAAGTTGCTCTCCTTGGGGAGCACCTTCTCTCTTTGTTAAGAAGAAGGATGGGACAAACCGATTAGTCCAAGACTACCGTCCTATAAACCAAGCTACCATTCAGAATAAATATCCTCTTCCTCGGATCAATGATCTTTATGATCAACTGGCTGGCTCATCAGTGTTCTCCAAACTCGACTTGAGGTTGGGTTACCACCAGATCCGTGTTCGTGAAGAGGACATCCCAAAAACTGCCTTCGTGACTCGGTATGGATCATACGAGTACACCGTCATGTCATTCGGTTTAACGAATGCTCCAGCCACCTTCTCTCGTCTGATGAATTATATATTCATGGATTACCTCGACAAGTTCGTCGTGGTTTATTTGGACGATATCCTTGTATTTTCCAAGAACAAGGAGGAACATGCTGAACATCTTCGTCTTGTGCTGGGAAAACTTCGAGAGCATCAACTGTATGCTAAGTATTCCAAGTGTGAATTCTGGCTCCCCGAAGTAACCTATCTTGGGCATGTCATCTCCAAGAATGGTATTGCCTTCAACCCTGAACGAGTTCAGGCTATTCTCGATTGGACTCCTCCGAAGAATGTGAAGCAAGTCCGAAGTTTTCTCGGTCTCGCCAGCTATTGCCGTCGATTCGTCGAGAACTTCTCCAAGATTGCCAGGCCTCTGACTAATTTGTTGCATAAGGGTGTCAAGTTCGACTGGACAGACAAGTGTCAGGAAAGTTTCCAGGCGCTCAAAGACAAGTTGACTTCTGCCCCCGTACTTGCTCCACCTGATACTAAGAAGGACTTCGTCATTTACTGCGACGCTTCCCGTCAAGGATTAGGCTGTGTCCTAATGCAAGAGCGCAGAGTGATTGCTTATGCCTCTCGTCAACTGCGCCCTCACGAAGAAAACTACCCGGTTCATGACCTCGAGCTTGCTGCTGTCATTCATGCACTGAAGCAGTGGCGACATTACCTTCTCGGTAATCGTTGCGAGATCTTCACCGACCATCAAAGTCTGAAGTATCTGTTTACTCAGCCAGACCTGAACCTCCGTCAGCAAAGATGGATGGAGACTGTTGCAGACTTTGACGTGGATATATCATATACCCCCGGCAAGGCTAAGGTAATGGCTGATGCCCTGAGCCGCAAGTCTTACTGCAACCACCTCCAGGTCCACAAAGTTCAGCCCTCGCTTACCGAAGAATTTAGAAGGCTGAACCTCCATATTGTTCCTCCGGGATCACTCGCTCCCCCTCCCGAAGGTTTTCCCAAACGGAACCTCCATGTTGTTTCCAAGGGTTCTCTCAATACCCTGGTTGCGAAACCAGATCTTGTGGACACCATCAAATGGATACAGAAATGTGACGATGAAGTCCTCAAGATTAAGCGCGACCTCAAAAGAGGAAAACCCTCATTCTTCACGATCGCCGACGATGGCGCCTTGTATTTCAAAGGCCGCCTAGTGGTACCATGTTCGAAGAAAAACCTGGATAAGACTAAAAGGGTTATGCAAGAAGCCCATGATACGCCTCTGTCCATCCATCCTGGTAGTACAAAGATGTACCAGGATATTCGTCAAAGATTCTGGTGGTCTAATATGAAGCAGGATATTGCTCGTTATGTTGCTGAGTGTGACGTTTGTCGCCGAATCAAAGCAGAGCATCAAAGGCCTGCTGGAACTCTGCAACCTATCTCTATTCCTGAATGGAAATGGGACCATGTTGAAATGGACTTCGTCACTGGATTTCCCAAATCGCAGAAAGGTAATGATGCTATTCTTGTCGTCATTGACCGGCTTTCCAAGTTGCCCATTTCCTGGCGGTCAAAGAGACAATCACTGCTAGTCAGCTTGCTACTCTCTACATGGCTAGAATTGTTTCACTTCACGGTATCCCACTGGTTATCAGTTCAGACCGTGGCAGCTTATTCACTTCAAGGTTTTGGGCGAGTTTCCAAGAAGCTATGGGGACTCATCTGTCGTTCAGTACTGCGTTCCATCCTCAGTCGCAAGGACAGGTTGAACGTGTCAACCAAGTTCTCGAAGACATGCTTCGAGCTTGTGTAATCTCATTCGGCAAGAAATGGGAGGAATCTCTTCCATATGCCGAGTTCTCTTATAATAATAGCTATCAAGCTAGTCTAAAGATGTCCCCCTTCGAAGTGCTATATGGACGAAAGTGTCGAACCCCTCTGAACTGGTCAGAAACTGGGAAACGTCCACTCTTTGGTCCGGATATTATACAACAGGCCGAAGAACAAGTTCGCATTATTCGCGAGAATCTCAAGACTGCTCAGTCACGTCAGAAAAGTCAGTATGACCGTCATCACCAAGACATGGTCTATCAACCTGGCGAAAAGGCTTATCTTCGAGTTACGCCAATGAAGGGTGCTCACCGCTTCGGGATCAAGGGCAAGCTAGCTCCTCGCTATATCGGTCCCTTCACTATTCTCGAAAGGCGTGGAAAGGTGGCATATCAACTGGAGCTTCCACCGAACCTTTCTCAGGTTCACGATGTGTTCCACATGTCACAACTCCGCCGTTGCTTCAAGGATCCAATCCGAGCGGTGGATCATGAAGTGCTCGAATTGAAACAGGACCTCTCGTATAAAGAGCATCCGGTCCGCATTCTTGACCAAGATGAACGCCGCACACGTCAGAAGGCGATCAAATTCCTCAAAGTCCAGTGGTCGAATCACTCTGAAGACGAAGCCACTTGGGAACGCGAGGATCGCCTGCGTGATGAATACCCCGCGTTGTTTCCTTCTACCTCCTAAATCTCGGGACGAGATTTCTTGTAGTGGAGGAGTTTTGTAACGCCCGGGTAATCAAGCTACAGTAATCCAACGATAATCATGCCACGTCACCCCGGTTACTATTGATAATCTACCGTTAGGCCAAAACCGAGTCAAATTCAAACATTAAAATAAAGTTAAATTATAAAAGTTTCAAAATATTAAACTAAAATGTTCGGAGTGTGCAGTTAAATGCCAGGGTAATTATAATGAAGCAAACACATTTTTATAAAATGCCTAAATAATTTAAAATGATTTAAAACAGAAGAGGAAATAAAGAAAAGGAAACTACAAAAATAGAAGACAAAACAAAAAAAACAAAAGGGGGGAGAAGCCCCCCCCTCGCTGGGCCTCGGCCCAGATGGCCTCGGGGCCAATCAGGCCGGCCCAGCCGGCCCCTCCTCTCTCTCCTTATCCCCACCCCGTAACCCTAACCCCCCCCCCACTCGCCCCACTCCCTCCCCCGATCCCCCTGGATCGGGATCGATCCCCTCTCTCCCCTCGTCTCCCCCGGCGCGCACCCGCACCGCCGCTCAGTGCCGTCGCCGGAGATCACCACGCCGGAGCCGCCCCGCCACCTCGCTGTCATCGGTGCCGCCACGCCGTCTCCATCGCCTGCACCTCGACGTCGCCCCGGACCGCCCCGACATCGTCGGTGCCGCCTTACTGGACGGCCCCGACCTCGTCGCCGCCGTCCGTCTACCTCAGGCCCTCCCCGAGCACGCGCTTACACAACTACAGGCTCGATGTGAGCCTCTTCCCCTCCCCTCTCCCTCGCGCGACCCCTCCTGCCCGCGCTGCGCGTGCTCGCGCTCGTCGCCGCGGCCCTCGCACCGGCCATCGCCCCGCGCGCTCCTGGCCACCGCGCTGCCCGCGCCCACCGGCGTCGTTCGGCTTCCGCGCCCGTTGTCCTCCTGAGGCCGCGCACCCGTAGTCACGCGGCTCTGCCGCAACCACCTCCTGCCGTCCCTCGCGCGCGCGCCATGCCGCGGCCTTGTCCCCGCACCGCGCCTGGGCCGCGTGCCCCGCTCACGCCCTGGTTGTGCTCCGGCACCACCGCGCGTTGCTCGTCTCCGCCTCTGGCTCCCGCCGCTCCGGCCACTCGCCGTGGCCTCGCCACTTCCACCGGAGGCGGACAGCCCCCGTCTCTGCGGGCGGGCGTCCTGGCGCCCCGCACCTGATCCACCGCCCGCGCCCATTTGGCCCTATGGGCCACTGCCCAGTGGGCCCCCCACCCACGCCCCTGTTAAAAAAAAAGAATAAAAAACAAACATAATAAAAATAATTAATTAATTAATTAATTAGTTAACTTAATTAGATCTGTTAAATTAACCTAATCACTTATTAAACTAACTAATCCTGTTTAGTTAACCTAAGTCAATGACAACCGGGACCCACGCGTCAGTTTGACCAAGTCAACTGACTATTAACTGCCGACATCACCCTGATGTCATGCTGACATCATAATGGCATTTCCAAATTAATTTTATTCTATTAATTTCAAAAATGATTTAAATCTTTTAAAATTAATATAAAATAAACCGTAGCTCGGATGGAAAAACTTTGTACATGAAAGTTGCTCAGAACGACGAGACGAATCCAGATACGCAGTCCGTTTGCCCGCTACGCATCCCTAGCATAGCGAACACGCAACTTTCCCCCTCTGTTTCATCTGTGCGAAAACGCGAAACACCGGGGATACTCTCCCGGATGTTTCCCCCCCTTCACCGGTATCACCTCATACCGCGATAGGGCACCCCTAGCACCGCTACTTGCCATGTCATGCATCGCTATGCATCTGTTTGCTTAAATATTTATTGTTTCTCCCCCCTCTTCTCTCGCTAGACACCGGGACCGACGCCGCTGCTACCCAGTATGACTACGGAGTTGACGATCCCTCTCTCTTGCCAGAGCAACCAGGCAAGCCCCCCCCTTTGATCACCAGATATCGCCTACTCTTCTCTATACTGCTTGCATTAGAGTAGTGTAGCATGTTACTGCTTCCCGTTAATCCCATGTTGATGCATGGCCTGTCCTTGCTACTACTGTTGTTACCTTTACCTGCAATCCTAATGCTTAGTATAGGATGCTAGTTTATCATCAGTGGCCCTACATCCTTGTCCGTCTGCCATGCTATACTATCGGGCCGTGATCACTCGGGAGTTGATCACGGGTATATACTATATACCTTATACATGATACATGTGGTGACTAAAGACGGGTCGGCTTGAGGAGCACCCGCGAGTGGATCTTTGAGGCGGAGCGACAGGGCAGGTTCCGACCACCTAGGAGAGAGGTGGGCCTGGCCTGGTCGACGTTCGTGGATACTTAACACGCTTAACGAGATCTGGGTATTTGATCTGAGTTTGGCCATTTGGTCTATACGCACTAACCATCTACGCGGGAGTAGTTATGGGTATCCCGGCGTCGTGGTATCAGCCGAAGCCTTCGTGACGTCAGCGACTGAGTGGCGCGCGCCGGATTGGAACGTAAGCCTGCTCTTGTATTAAGGGGGCTAGTTCTGCTTCCGGCCGCGTACGCAACGTGCAGGTGTGCTAAGGGCGATGGGCCCAGACCCCTGTGCGCTTAGGTTTAGACCGGCGTGCTGACCTCTCTGTTGGTCTAGGTGGGGCTGCGACGTGTTGATCTTCCGAGGCCGGGCATAACCCAGGAAAGTGTGTCCGGCCAAATGGGATCGAGCATGTTGGGGTATGTGGTGCACCCCTGCAGGGAAGTTAATCTATTCGAATAGCCGTGATCTTCGGTAACAGGACGACTTGGAGTTGTACCTTGACCTTATGACAATTAGAACCGGATACTTAATAAAACACACCCTTCCAAGTGCCAGATACAACCGGTGGTCGCTCTCTCACAGGGCGACGAGGGGAGGATCATCGGTTAGGGTTATGCTATGCGATGTTACTTGGAGGACTTCAGTCTACTCTCTTCTACATGCTGCAAGACGGAGGCTGCCAGAAGCGTAGTCTTCGACAGGATTAGTTATCCCCCTCTTATTCTGGCATTCTGCAGTTCAGTCCACATATGATACCCTTATTCCATTTGATACCCATGCATATGTAGTGTAGCTTCTTGCTTGCGAGTACTTTGGATGAGTACTCACGGTTGCTTTCTCCCCCTTTTCCCCCTTTTCCTTTCATTCTGGTTGTCGCAACCAGATGCTGGAGTCCAGGAGCCAGATGCCACCGTCGACGATGACTCCTACTACACCGGAGGTGCCTACTACTACGTGGTGCCCGCTGACGACGACCAGGAGTAGTTAGGAGGATCCCAGGCAGGAGGCCTGCGCCTCTTTCGATCTGTATCCCAGTTTGTGCTAGCCTTCTTAAGGCAACCTTGTTTAACTTATGTCTGTACTCAGATATTGTTGCTTCCGCTGACTCGTCTATGATCGAGCTCTTGTATTCGAGCCTTCGAGGCCCCTGGCTTGTAATATGATGCTTGTATGACTTATTTTATTTGTAGAGTTGTGTTGTGATATCTTCCCGTGGGTCCCTGATCTTGATCGTACACGTTTGCGTGTATGATTAGTGTACGATTAAATCGGGGGCGTCACATCCCTCTTTGAGGAGCCCTGCCCCTCCTTATATAAGTTAAAGGGGCGGGTTACATGTAGAGTCCATCTTGGACTAAGACTTCAAATATTTTGACTTCCCTTTCTGGGCTTCTTAACGTCTGCCGGTTTAACATTGTCTGCCGGGTTATGATTGACTTAACACCTGCCAGTGCTACCATCTGTCTTAACTCTGCCGGTTTAACACTCGCCGATTTACCGTCTTTCTTAGCCATCTGTCTTAACTCTCTGTCTTAACTCTCCACTGGTTTACCATTCGCCGGTTTACCAAGTCCCAGCCGGTTTACAACTCCAACCGGGTCATACCGCGGGGTATATCCCCGACACTATCTATGAATAATAGTTGAATCTTCTTTGAATTCTTTTATGTATGATTGGTTATCTTTGCAAGTCTCTTCGAATTATCAGTTTGGTTTGGCCTACTAGATTGATCTTTCTTGCAATGGGAGAAGTGCTTAGCTTTGGGTTCAATCTTGTGGTGTCCTTTCCCAGTGACAGTAGGGGCAGCAAGGCACGTATTGTATTGTTGCCATCGAGGATAACAAGATGGGGTTTTCTTCATATTGCATGAGTCTATCCCTCTACATCATGTCATCTTGCTTAAGGCGTTACTCTGTTTTTAACTTAATACTCTAGATGCATGCTGGATAGCGGTCGATGAGTGGAGTAATAGTAGTAGATGCAGGCATGAGTCGGTTTACTTGTCTCGGACGTGATGCCTATATACATGATCATACCTAGATATTCTCATAACTATGCTCAATTCTGTCAATTGCTCAACAGTAATTCGTTCACCCACCGTAGAATACTTATGCTCTCGAGAGAAGCCACTAGTGAAACCTATGGCCCCCGGGTCTATCTTCATCATATTAATATCCTACTACTTAGTTATTTCCTTTGCTATACTTTGCCTTTATTTTACTTAGCATCTTTATCACAAAAAGTACCAAAAATATTATCTTATCATATCTATCAGATCTCACTCTCGTAAGTGGCCTTATAGGGATTGGCAACCCCTATTTGCGTTGGTTGCGAGGATTTATTTTTTTTGTGCAGGTACGAGGGACTCGCGCGTAGCCTCCTACTGGATTGATACCTTGGTTCTCAAAAACTGAGGGAAATACTTACGCTACTTTGCTGCATCATCCCTTCCTCTTCGGGGAAAACCAACACAGTGCTTAAGAGGTAGCACCTATGGGTTCGGGAACCATGCAGACATGACTGAGACATCTCTCCGGCCAATAACCAACAACGGGATATGGATACCCATGTTGGCTCCCACATGTTCCACGATGATCTCATCGGACGAACCACGATGTCAGGGATTCAATCAATCCCGTATACAATTCCCTTTGTCCATCGGTAAGTTACTTGCCCGAGATTCGATCGTCGGTATCCCAATACCTCGTTCAATCTAATTACCGGCAAGTCTCTTTACTCGTTCCGTAACGCATGATCCCGTGGTTAACTCATTAGCCACATTGAGCTCATTATGATGATGCATTACCGAGTGGGCCAAGAGATACCTCTCCGTCATACGGAGTGACAAATCCCAGTCTCGATTCGTGCCAACCCAACAGGCACTTTCGGAGATACCTGTAGTGCACCTTTATAGCAACCCAGTTACGTTGTGACGTTTGGTACACCCAAAGCATTCCTACGGTATCTGGGAGTTGCACAATCTCATGGTCTAAGGAAATGATATTTGACATTAGAAAAGCTCTTAGCAAACGAACTACACGATCTTGTGCTATGCTTAGGATTGGGTCTTGTCCATCACATCATTCTCCTAATGATGTGATCCCATTATCAATAACATCCAATGTCCATGGTCAGGAAACCATAACCATCTATTGATCAACGAGCTAGTCAACTAGAGGCTTACTAGGGACATGTTGCGGTCTATGTATTCACACATGTATTACGGTTTCCAGTTAATACAATTATAGCATGAACAATAGACAATTATCATGAATAAGGAAATACAGTAATAACCATTTTATTATTGCCTCTAGGGCATATTTCCAACAGTCTCCCACTTGCAGTAGAGTCAATAATCTAGTTCACATCACTATGTGATTGTAATGAATCCAACACCCATGGGGTTTGTTCATATCTCGCTTTTGAGAGAGGTTTTTTAGTCAACGGGTCTGAACCTTTCAGATCCGTGTGTGCTTTAAAAATCTCTATGTCATCTTGTAGATGCAGCTACCACGCGCTACTTGGAGCTATTCCAAATAACTGCTCTACTATACGAATCCGGTTTACTACTCAGAGTCATCCGGATTAGTGTCAAAGTTTGCATCGACGTAACCCTTTACGACGAACTCTTTTACCACCTCCATAATCGAGAAAATTCCTTAGTCCACTAGTTACTAAGGATAAGTTCGACCGCTGTCATGTGATCCATTCCTGGATCACTCTTGTACCCCTTGACTGACTCATGGAAAGGCACACTTCAGGTGCGGTACACAGCATAGCATACTATAGAGCCTACGTCTAAAGCATAGGGGACGACCTTCGTCCTTTCTCTCTCTTCTGCCGTGGTCAGGTCTTGAGTCTTACTCAATACTCACACCTTGTAACTGTTGGGGAACGTAGCAGAAATTCAAAATTTTCCTACGTGTCACCAAGATCTATCTATGGAGAGACCAGCAACGAGGGAAGGAGAGTGCATCTACATACCCTTGTAGATCGCTAAGCGGAAGCGTTCAAGTGAACGGGGTTGATGGAGTCGTACTCGTCGTGATTCAAATCACCGATGACCAAGTGCCGAACGCACGGCGCCTCCGCGTTCAACACACGTACAGCCCGGTGACGTCTCCCACGCCTTGATCCAGCAAGGAGAGAGGGAGAGGTTGAGGAAGACTCCATCCAGCAGCAGCAAAACGGCGTGGTGGTGATGGAGGAGCGTGGCAATCCTGCAGGGCTTCGCCAAGCACCACAGAAGAGGAGGGAGAGAGAGATGCAGGGCTGCACCAACGAGAGATCGAATCGCGTGTGTTATGGGCAGCCCTAGGCCTCATATATATAGGGAAGGGGAGGGGCTGCGCCCCCTCTAGGGTTCCCACCCCCTAGGGGGGCGGCAGCCCTAGATGGGGATCAAGGATGGCGGCCAAGAGGGGGAGAGGAGAGGGAGGCGCACCAATATGGGCCTTAAGGCCCATATCCCTTAGCGTTTGCCCTCTTTCCACCTCTTAGGCGCCATGGGCCCTTGTGGGAGGCGGACCAGCCCACTAAGGGACTGGTCCCTCACCACTCTTAGCCCACGCAAGCCTCCGGGGTTGGTGGCCCCACTTGGTGGACCCCCGGGACCCTCCCGGTGGTCCCGGTACATTACCGATAAACCCCGAAACTCCTCCGGTGACCAAAACAGGACTTCCCATATATAAATCTTTACCTCCGGACCATTCCGGAACTCCTCGTGACGTCCGGGATCTCATCCGGGACTCCGAACAACATTCGGTAACCACATACAAACTTCCTTTACAACCCTAGCTTCATCGAACCTTAAGTGTGTAGACCCTACGGGTTCGGGAGACATGCAGACATGACCGAGACGTTCTCCGGTCAATAACCAACAGCGGGATCTGGATACCCATGTTGGCTCCCACACATTCCACGATGATCTCATCGGATGAACCACGATGTCAAGGACTTAATCAATCCCGTATACAATTCCCTTTGTCCATCGGTAAGTTACTTGCCCGAGATTCGATCGTCGGTATCCCGATACCTTGTTCAATCTCGTTACCGGCAAGTCTCTTTACTCGTTCCGTAACACATCATCCCGTGATCAACTCTTTGGTCACATTGCGCATATGATGATGTCCTACCGAGTGGGCCCAGAGATACCTCTCCGCTTACACGGAGTGACAAATCCCAGTCTCGATTCGTGCCAACCCAACAGACACTTTCGGAGATACCTGTAATGCACCTTTATAGTCACCCAGTTACGTTGTGACGTTTGATACACCCAAAGCATTCCTACGATATCCGGGATTTGCACAATCTCATGGTCTAAGGAAATGATACTTGACATTAGAAAAGCTATAGCATACGAACTACACGATCTAGTGCTATGCTTAGGATTGGGTCTTGTCCATCACATCATTCTCCTAATGATGTGATCCCGTTATCAACGACATCCAATGTCCATGGTTAGGAAATCGTAACCATCTATTGATCAACGAGCTAGTCAACTAGAGGCTCACTAGGGACATGGTGTTGTCTATGTATCCACACATGTATCTGAGTTTCCTATCAATACAATTATAGCATGGATAATAAACGATTATCATGAACAAGGAAATATAATAATAACTAATTTATTATTGCCTCTAGGGCATATTTCCAGCAGTCTCCCACTTGCACTAGAGTCAGTAATCTAGTTCACATCGCCATGTGATTAACACTCACAGGTCACATCGCCATGTGACTAACACCCAAGAGTTTACTAGAGTCAGTAGTCTAGTTCACATCACTATGTGATTAACACTCAATGAGTTCTAGGTTTGATCATGTTGCTTGTGAGAGAGGTTTTAGTCAACGGGTCTGAACCTTTTAGATCCGTGTGTGCTTTACAAATCTCTATGTCATCTCCTAGATGTAGCTACCACGTTCTATTTGGAGCTATTCCAAATAATTGTTCTACTTGGAGCTATTCTAAATTGTTGCTCCATTATACGTATCCGGTATCTCTACTCAGAGCTATCCGGATAGGTGTTTAAGCTTGCATCGACGTAACCCTTTACGACGAACTCTTTTACCACCTCCATAATCGAGAAAAGTTCCTTAGTCCACTAGTTACTAAGGATAACTTTGACCGCTGTCTTGTGATCCATTCTTGGATCACTCTTGTACCCCTTGACTGACTCATGGCAAGGCACACTTCAGGTGCGGTACACAGCATAGCATACTGTAGAGCCTACGTCTTAAGCATAGGGGACGACCTTCGTCCTTTCTCTCTATTCTGCCGTGGTCGAGCTTTAAGTCTTAACTTCATACCTTACAACTCAGGCAAGAACTCCTTCTTTGACTGATCCATCTTGAACACCTTCAAGATCACGTCAAGGTATGTGCTCATTTGAAAGTACCATTAAGTGTTTTGATCTATCCTTATAGATCTTGATGCTCAATGCTCAAGTAGCTTAATCCAGGCTTTCCATTGAAAAACACTTTCCAAATAACCCTATATGCTTTCCAGAAATTCTACGTCATTTCTGATCAACAATATGTCAACATATACTTATCAGAAATTCTATAGTGCTCCCACTCACTTCTTTGGAAATACAAGTTTCTCATAAACTTTGTATAAACCCAAAATCTTTGATCATCTCATCAAAGCATACATTCCAACTCCGAGATGCTTACTCCAGTCCTCAGAAGGATAGCTGGAGCTTTGCATACTTATTAGCATCTTTCAGGATTGACAAAACCTTCCGGTTGTATCACATACAACCTTTCCTCAAGAAAAACGTCGAGGAAACAATGTTTTGACATCCTTTCTGCAAGATTTCATAAATAATGCAGTAATCGCTAATATAATTCCAACAGACTCTTAGCATCGCTACGAGTGAGAAAGTCTCATCGTAGTCAACTCCTTGAACTTGTCGGAAAACATCTTAACGACAAGTCGAGCTTTCTTAATGGTGACATTTACCATCATTGTCCGTCTTCCTTTTAAAATCCATCTGCACTCAATAGCCTTACGACCATCGAGCCGTTCTGCCAAAGTCTACACTTTGTTTTCATATATGGATCCTCTCTCGGATTATATGGCCTCGAGCCATTTTGGAATCCAGGCCCACCATCGCTTCTCCATAGCTCGTAGGCTCATTGTTGTCTAGCAACATGACTTCCAAGACAGGATTACGTACCACTCTGAAGTAGTACGCATCCTTGTCATCCTACGAGGTTTGGGAGTGACTTGATCCGAAGTCTCATGATCAATATCATAAGCTTCCACTTCAATTGGTGTAGGTGCCACAGGAACAACTCTTTGTGCCCTGCTATACACTAGTTGAAGTGACGGTTCAATAACCTCATCAAGTCTCCATCATCCTCCCACTCAATTCTTTCGAGAGAAACTTTTCCTCAAGAAAGGACCCGATTCTAGAAACAATCCCTTATTGCTTTCGGATCTGAGACAGGAGGTATACCCAACTGTTTTGGTTGTCCTATGAAGATGCATTTATCCGCTTTGGGTTCGAGCTTATCAGCCTGAAACTTTTTCACATAAGCGTCGCAGCCCCAAACTTTTAAGAAATGACACCTTAGGTTTCCCTAAACCATAGTACATACGGTGTCATCTCATCGGAATTACGTGGTGCCCTATTTAAAGTGAATGTGGATGTCTCTAATGCCTAACCCATAAACTATTGTGGTAATTTGATAAGAGACATCATGGTATGCATCATATCCAATAGGGTGCAGTTATGATGTTCGGACACACCATCACACTATGGTGTTCCAGGCTGTATTAGTTGTGAAACTATTTCCACAATGTCTTAATTCTGTGCCAAACTCGTAATTCAGATATTCATCTCTATGATCATATCATAGATCTTTTATCCTCTTGTCACGACGATCTTTCAACTTCACCCTGAACCTTTCAATAATTCAGACTCGTGATTCATCAAGTAAATATACTCAACATCTACTCAAATCATCTGGGAAGTAAGAACATAACGATATCCACTACATGCCTCAGCACTCATTGGACTGCACACATCAAAATGTATTACTTCCAACAAGTTGCTTTCTAGTTCCATTTTACTGAAAACGAGGCTTTCAGTCATCTTGCCCATGTGGTATGATTTGCATGTCTCAAGTGATTCAAAATCAAGTGAGTCCAAATGGTCCATTTGCATGGAGTTTCTTTATGCATATACACCAATAGACATGGTTCGCATGTCTCAAACTTTTCAAAAATGAGTGAGTGCAAAGATCCATCAACATGGAGCTTCCTCATGCGCTTTATATCGATATGACTTATGTGGCAGTGCCACAAGTAGGTGGTACTATCATTACTATCCTTTGGCATGAACATGTGTATCACTACAATCGAGATTCAATGAACCATTCATTTTAGGTGCAAGACCATTGAAGGTATTATTCAAATAAACAGAGTAACCATTATTCTCCTTAAATGAATAACCGTATTGCGATAGACATAATCCAGTCATGCCTATGCTCAACGCAAACACCAAATAACAATTATTTAGGTTTTAATACCAATCTCGATGGTAGAGGGAGCGTACGATATTTGATCAACCTTGGAAATACTTCCAACACATATCGTCATCTCACCTTTAGCTAGTCTCCGTTTTACTCCGTAGCTTTTATTTCGAGTTACCAACACTTAGCAACCGAACCGGTATCTAATACCCTGGTGCTACTAGGAGTACTAGTAAAGTACACATCAACACAATGTATATCCAATATACTTCTATCGACCTTGCCAGCCTTCTAATCTACCAAGTATCTAGGGTAATTCTGCTCCAGTGGCTGTTCCCCTTATTACAGAAGCACTTAGTCTTGGGTTTGGGTTCAACCTTGGGTTTCTTCACTAGAGCAGCAGCTGATTTGCCGTTTCATGAAGCATCCCTTTTTTGCCCTTGCCCTTCTTGAAACTAGTGGTTTCACCAACCATCAACAATTGATGCTCCTTCTTGATTTCTACTTTCGCGGTGTCAAACATCGTGAATATCTCAAGGATCATCATATATGTCCCTGATATATCATAGTTCATCACGAAGCTCTGGCAGCTTGGTGGTAATGACTTTGGAGAAACATCACTATCTCATCTGGAAGATCAACTCCCACCTGATTCAAGCGATTGTTGTACTCAGACAATCTGAGCACAAGTTCAACAATTGAGCTTTTCTCCCTTAGTTTGCAGGTTAAGAAAATCGTCGGAGGTCTTATACCTCTTGACGTGGGCACAAGCCTGAAATCCCAATTTCAGCCCTCAAAACATCTCATATGTTTTGCGACGTTTCAAAACCGTCTTCGGTGCCTCAACTCTAAACCGTTTAACCGAACTATGTGATTGTAATGAATCCAACACCCATGGGGTTTGTTCATATCTTGCTTTTGAGAGAGGTTTTTTAGTCAACGGGTCTGAACCTTTCAGATCCGTGTGTGCTTTAAAAATCTCTATGTCATCTTGTAGATGCAGCTACCACGCGCTACTTGGAGCTATTCCAAATAACTGCTCTACTATACGAATCCGGTTTACTACTCAGAGTCATCCGGATTAGTGTCAAAGTTTGCATCGACGTAACCCTTTACGACGAACTCTTTTACCACCTCCATAATCGAGAAAATTCCTTAGTCCACTAGTTACTAAGGATAAGTTCGACCGCTGTCATGTGATCCATTCCTGGATCACTCTTGTACCCCTTGACTGACTCATGGAAAGGCACACTTCAGGTGCGGTACACAGCATAGCATACTATAGAGCCTACGTCTAAAGCATAGGGGACAACCTTCGTCCTTTCTCTCTCTTCTGCCGTGGTCAGGTCTTGAGTCTTACTCAATACTCACACCTTGTAACTGTTGGGGAACGTAGCAGAAATTCAAAATTTTCCTACGTGTCACCAAGATCTATCTATGGAGAGACCAGCAACGAGGGAAGGAGAGTGCATCTACATACCCTTGTAGATCGCTAAGCGGAAGCGTTCAAGTGAACGGGGTTGATGGAGTCGTACTCGTCATGATTCAAATCACCGATGACCAAGTGCCGAACGCACGGCGCCTCCGCGTTCAACACACGTACAGCCCGGTGACGTCTCCCACGCCTTGATCCAGCAAGGAGAGAGGGAGAGGTTGAGGAAGACTCCATCCAGCAGCAGCACAACGGCGTGGTGGTGATGGAGGAGCGTGGCAATCCTGCAGGGCTTCGCCAAGCACCACAGAAGAGGAGGGAGAGAGAGATGCAGGGCTGCACCAACGAGAGATCGAATCGCGTGTGTTATGGGCAGCCCTAGGCCTCATATATATAGGGAAGGGGAGGGGCTGCGCCCCCTCTAGGGTTCCCACCCCCTAGGGGGGCGGCAGCCCTAGATGGGGATCAAGGATGGCGGCCAAGAGGGGGAGAGGAGAGGGAGGCGCACCAATATGGGCCTTAAGGCCCATATCCCTTAGGGTTTGCCCCCTTTCCACCTCTTAGGTGCCATGGGCCCTCGTGGGAGGCGCACCAGCCCACTAAGGGACTGGTCCCTCACCACTCTTAGCCCACGCAAGCCTCCGAGGTTGGTGGCCCCACTTGGTGGACCCCCGGGACCCTCCCGGTGGTCCCGGTACATTACCGATAAACCCCGAAACTCTTCCGGTGACCAAAACAGGACTTCCCATATATAAATCTTTACCTCCGTACCATTCCGGAACTGCTCGTGACGTCCGAGATCTCATCCGGGACTCCGAACAACATTCGGTAACCACATACAAACTTCCTTTACAACCCTAGCGTCATCGAACCTTAAGTGTGTAGACCCTACGGGTTCGGGAGACATGCAGACATGACCGAGACGTTCTCCGGTCAATAACCAACAGCGGGATCTGGATACCCATGTTGGCTCCCACACGTTCCACGATGATCTCATCGGATGAACCACGATGTCAAGGACTTAATCAATCCCGTATACAATTCCCTTTGTCTATCGGTACGATACTTTCCCGAGATTCGATCGTCGGTATCCCGATACCTTGTTCAATCTCGTTACCGGCAAGTCTCTTTACTCGTTCCGTAACACATCATCCCGTGATCAACTCTTTGTCTAGTGCTATGCTTAGAATTGGGTCTTGTCCATCACATCATTCTTCTAATGATGTGATCCCGTTATCAACGACATCCAATGTCCATGGTTAGGAAACCGTAACCATCTATTGATCAACGAGCTAGTCAACTAGAGGCTCACTAGGGACATGGTGTTGTCTATGTATCCACACATGTATCTGAGTTTCCTATCAATACAATTATAGCATGGATAATAAAAGATTATCATGAACAAGGAAATATAATAATAACTAATTTATTATTGCCTCTAGGGCATATTTCCAACAGTAACACAGCCACGAACTCCTTCTTTGCTGATCTATTTTGAACTCCTTCAAAATCTTGTCATGGTATTTATTCATTTGAAAGTACTATTAAGCGTTTTTTATCTATCCTTATAGATCTTGATGCTCAATGTTCAAGTAGCTTAATCCAGGTTTTCCATTGAAAAACACTTTTCAAATAACCCTGTATGCTTTCCAGAAATTCTACATCACTTCTGATCAACAATATGTTAACAACATATTCTCATCAAAAATTCTATAGTGCTCCCACTCACTTCTTTGGAAATACAAGTTTCTCATGAACTTTGTATAAACCCAAAATCTTTGATCATCTCATCAAAGCGTACATTCCAACTCCGAGATGCTTACTCCAGTCCTTAGAAGGATTGCTGGAGCTTTGCGTACTTGTTAGCATCTTTCAGGATTGACAAAACCTTCTGGTTGTATCACATACAACCTTTCCTCAAGAAAATCATCGAGGAAACAATGTTTTGGCATCCTATCTGCAAGATTTCATAAATAATGCAGTAACTGCTAATATAATTCCAACAGACTCTTAGTATCGCTATGAGTGAGAAAGTCTCATCGTAGTCAACTCTTTGAACTTGTCGGAAAACATCTTAACGACATGTCGAGCTTTCTTAATGGTGACACTTACCATCATTGTCCGTCTTCCTTTTAAAATCCAACTGCACCCAACAGCCTTACGACCATCAAGTAGTTCTTCCAAAGTCTATACTTTGTTTTATACATGGATCCTCTCTCGGATTTTATGGCCTCAAGCCATTCGTCGGAATCCGGGCCCACCATCGCTTCTCCATAGCTTGTAGGTTCATTGTTTTCTAGCAACATGACTTCCAAGACAGGATTACGTACCACTCTGAAATAGTACGCATCCTTGTCGACCTACGAGGTTTGGTAGTGACTTGATCCGAAGTTTCATGATCACTATCATAAGCTTCCACTTCAATTGGTGTAGGTGCCACATGAACAACTTCCTATGCCCTGCTACACACTAGTTGAAGTGACGGTTCAATAACCTCATCAGGTCTCCACCATCCTCCCACTCAATTCTTTCGAGAGAAACTTTTCCTCGAGAAAGGACCCGATTCTAGAAACAATCACTTTTGCTTTCGGATCTGAAATAGGAGGTATACCCAACAGTTTTGGGTGTCCTATGAAGATGCATTTATCCGCTTTGGGCTCGAGCTTATCAGGCAAAACCTTTTTTCACATAAGCGTCGCAGCCCCAAACTTTTAAGAAATGACAACTTAGGTTTCTCTAAACCATAGTTCATACGATGTCATCTCAACGGAATTGTGTGGTGCCCTATTTAAAGTGAATGCGGTTGTCTCTAATGCATAACCCATAAACAATAGTGGTAATTCGATAAGAGACATCATAGTATGCACCATATCCAATAGGGTGCAGTTATGATGTTCGGACACACCATCACACTATGGTGTTCCAGGCGGTATTAGTTGTGAAACAATTTCCACAATGTCTTAATTGTGTGCCAAACTCGTAACTCGAATATTCATCTCTATGATCATATCATAGACATTTTATCCTCTTGTCACGACGATCTTCAACTTCACTCTGAAATTACTTGAACCTTTCAATAATCCAGACTTGTGTTTCATCAAGTAAATATACTCAGCATCTACCCAAATCATATGTGAAGTAAGAACATAATGATATCCACTGCTTACCTTAGCACTCATTGGACCGCACACATCAAAATGTATTACTTCCAACAAGTTGCTTGGCTTGTTCCATCTTACTAAAAACGAGGCCTTTCAGTCATCTTGCCCATGTGGTATGATTTGCATGTATCAAGTGATTCAAAATCAAGTGAGTCCAAACGATCCATCTGTATGGAGTTTCTTCATGCATATATACCAATAGGCATGGTTCGCATGTCTCAATCTTTTCCAAAACAAGTGAGGCCAAAGATCCATCAACATGGAGCGTCTTCATGCGTTTTTATACCAATATGACTCAAATGGCAGTGCCACAAGTATGTGGTACTATCATTACTATCTTATATCTTTTGGCATGAACATGTGTATCACTACGATCAAGATTCAATAAACCATTCATTTTAGGTGCAAGACCATTGAAAGTATTATTCAAATAAATAGAGTAACCATTATTCTCCTTAAATGAATAACCATATTGCGATAAACATAATCCAATCATGTCTATGCTCAACGCAAACACCAAATAACAATTATTTAGGTTTAACACCAATCCCGATGGTAGAGGGAGCGTGTGATGTTTGATCACATCAACTTTGGAAACACTTCCAACACATATCGTCATATCACCTTTAGCTAGTTTCCGTAGCCTTTTATTTCCAGTTACTAACACTTAGCAACCGAACCAGTATTTATTACCCCGGTGCTACTAGGAGTACTAGTAAAGTACACATTAATATAACGTATATCCAAAATACTTCTGTCGACCTTGCCAGCCTTCTCATCTACCAAGTATCTAGGGTAGTTCTGCTTCAGTGACCGTTCCCCTCATTACGGAAGCACTTATTCTCGGGTTTGGGTTCAACCTCGGGTTTCTTCACTAGAGCAGCAACTGATTTGCCGTTTCATGAAGTATCTCTTCTTTCCTTTACCCTTCTTGAAACTACTGGTTTTACTAACCATCAACAATTGATGCTCCTACTTGATTTCTACTTTTGCGGTGTCAAACTGTTGGGGAACGTTGCAGAAAACAAAAATTTTCCTACGGTTTCACCAAGATCCATCTATGAGTTCATCTAGCAACGAGTGATCGGATTGCATCTACATACCTTTGTAGATCACGCGCGGAAGCGTTCAAAGAATGGGGATGAGGAAGTCGTACTCGACGTGATCCAAATCACCGGAGATCCTCGCGCCGAACGGACGGCACCTCCGTGTTCAACACACGTACGGTCAGCGTGACGTCTCCTCCTTCTTGATCCAGCAAGGGGGGAGGAGAGGTTGATGAAGATCCAGCAGCACGACGGCGTGGTGGTGGATACAGCAGTCACCGCAGCAGGGCTTCGCCGTTCTTCTGCGAGAGGGAGAGGTGTAGCAGGGGAGAGGGAGGCGCCAAGAGTCAAGGGTGCGGCTGCCCCTCCCTCCCCCCCTTTATATAGGCTCCCCAAGGGGGGGCGGCGGCCCTAGGAGATGGGATCTCCTAGGGGGGCGGCGGCCAAGGGTGGAGTGGCCCCCAAGGCAAGTGCCCCCCCCCACCCTAGGGTTTCCAACCCTAGGCGCAGGGGGTGGGCCAAGGGGGCGCACCAGCCCACTATGGGCTGGTTCCCCTCCCCACTTCAGCCCATGGGGCCCTCCAAGATGGGTGGTCCCACCCGGTGGACCCCCGGGACCCATCCGGTGGTCCCGGTACAATACCGGTGACCCCCGAAACTCTCCCGATGGCCGAAACTACACTTCCTATATATAATTCTTCACCTCCGGACCATTCCGGAACTCCTCGTGACGTCCGGGATCTCATCCGGGACTCTGAACAACTTTCGGGTTACTGCATATTCATATCTCTACAACCCTAGCGTCACCGAACCTTAAGTGTGTAGACCCTACGGGTTCGGGAGACATGTAAACATGACCGAGATGGCTCTCTGGTCAATAACCAACAGCGGGATCTGGATACCCATGTTGGCTCCCACATGCTCCTCGATGATCTCATCGGATGAACCACAATGTCGAGGATTCAAGCAACCCCGTTTACATGCCCGAGATTCGATCGTCGGTATCCCAATACCTCGTTCAATCTCGTTACCGGCAAGTCACTTTACTCGTACCGTAATGCATGATCCCGTGACCAGACACATGGTCACTTTGAGCTCATTATGATGATGCATTACCGAGTGGGCCCAGAGATACCTCTCCGTCATACGGAGTGACAAATCCCAGTCTTGATCCGTGTCAACCCAACAGACACTTTCGGAGATACTCGTAGTATACCTTTATAGTCACCCAGTTACGTTGTGACATTTGGTACACCCAAAGCACTCCTACGGTATCCGGGAGTTACACGATCTCATGGTCTAAGGAAAAGATACTTGACATTGGAAAAACTCTAGCAAATGAACTATACGATCTTGTGCTATGTTTAGGATTGGGTCTTGTCCATCACATCATTCTCCTAATGATGTGATCTCGTTATCAATGACATCCAATGTCCATAGTCAGGAAACCATGACTATCTGTTGATCAACGAGCTAGTCAACTAGAGGCTTACTAGGGACATGTTGGTGTCTATGTATTCACACATGTATTACGATTTCCGGATAACACAATTATAGCATGAATAAAAGACAATTATCATGAACAAGGAAATATAATAATAATCCTTTTATTATTGCCTCTAGGGCATATTTCAAACAGTCTCCCACTTGCACTAGAGTCAATAATCTAGTTACATTGTGATGAATCGAACACCCATGGAATTCTAGTGTTGATCATGTTTTGCTCTAGGGAGAGGTTTAGTCAACGGATCTGCTACATTCAGGTCCGTATATACTTTACAAATATCTATGTCTCCATCTTGAACATTTTCACGAATGGAGTTGAAGCGACGCTTGATGTGCCTGGTCTTCTTGTGAAACCTGGGCTCCTTGGCAAGTGCAATAGCCCCAGTGTTGTCACAGAAGAGTTTGATCGGCCCCGACGCATTGGGTATGACTCCTAGGTCGGTGATGAACTCTTTCACCCAAATTGCTTCATGCGCTGCCTCCGAGGCTGCCATGTACCCCGCTTCACATGTAGATCCCGCCACGATGCTCTGCTTGCAACTGCACCAGCTTACTGCCCCACCATTCAAAATATACACGTATCCGGTTTGTGACTTAGAGTCATACAGATCTGTGTCGAAGCTAGCGTCGACATAACCCTTTACGACGAGCTCTTCGTCACCTCCATAAACGAGAAATATTTCATTAGTCCTTTTCAGGTACTTCAGGATATTCTTGACCGCTGTCCAGTGTTCCTTGCCGGGATTACTTTGGTACCTACCTACCAAACTTACGGCAAGGTTTACATTAGGTCTGGTACACAACATGGCATACATAATAGAACCTATGGCTGAGGCATAGGGGATGACACTCATCTCTTCTATATCTTCTGCCGTGGTCGGACATTGAGCTGAGCTCAATTTCACACCTTGCAACACAGGCAGGAACCCCTTCTTAGACTGATCCATATTAAACTTCTTCAATATCTTATCAAGGTATGTGCTTTGTGAAAGACCTATGAGGCGTCTTGATCTATCTCTATAGATCTTGATGCCTAATATATAAGCAGCTTCTCCAAGGTCCTTCATTGAAAAACTCTTATTCAAGTAGGCCTTAATGCTATCCAAAAGCTCTATATCATTTCCCATCAAAAGTATGTCATCTACATATAATATGAGAAATGCTACAGAGCTCCCACTCACTTTCTTGTAAACGCAGGCTTCTCCATAAGTCTGCATAAACCCAAACGCTTTGATCATCTCATCAAAGCGAATGTTCCAACTCCGAGATGCTTGCACCAGCCCATAAATCGAGCGTTGGAGCTTGCACACCTTGTCAGCATTCTTAGGATCGACAAAACCTTCCGGCTGCATCATATACAATTCTTCCTTAAGGAAACCATTAAGGAATGCCGTTTTGACGTCCATTTGCCATATCTCATAATCATAGTATGCGGCAATTGCTAACATAATTCGGACGGACTTCAGCTTCGCTACGGGAGAGAAAGTCTCATCGTAGTCAACCCCTTGAACTTGCCGATAACCCTTAGCGACAAGTAGAGCTTTATAGATGGTAACATTACCATCCGCGTCCGTCTTCTTCTTAAAGATCCATTTGTTTTCTATCACTCGCCGATCATCGTGCAAGTCTGTCAAAGTCCATACTTTGTTTTCATACATGGATCCTATCTCGGATTGCATGGCTTCAAGCCATTTGTTGGAATCTGGGCCCGCCATCGCTTCTTCATAGTTCGAAGGTTCACCGTTGTCTAACAACATGATTTCCAAGACAGGGTTGCCGTACCACTCTGGTGCGGAACGTGTCCTTGTGGACCTACAAAGTTTAGTAGAAACTTGATCTGAAGTTTCATGATCATCATCATTAACTTCCTCTCTAGTCGGTACAGGCACCTCAGGAACATTTTCTTGAGTTGCGCCATTTTCCGGTTCAAGAGGTAATACTCCATCAAGTTCTACTTTCCTCCCACTTACTTCTTTCGAGAGAAACTCCTTCTCTAGAAAGGATCCATTCTTGGCAACAAAGATCTTGCCTTCGGATCTGAGGTAGAAGGTATACCCAATAGTTTCTTTAGGGTATCCTATGAAGACGCATTTTTCCGACTTGGGTTCGAGTTTTTCAGGTTGAAGTTTCTTGACATAAGCATCGCATCCCAAACTTTTAGAAACGACAGCTTAGGCTTCTTCCCAAACCATAATTCATATGGTGTCGTCTCAACAGATTTCGACGGAGCCCTATTTAAAGTGAATGCGGCAGTCTCTAAAGCATAGCCCCAAAATGATAGCGGTAAATCGGTAAGAGACATCATAGATCGCACCATATCTAATAGAGTGCGATTACGACGTTCGGACACACCATTACGCTGAGGTGTTCCAGGCGGCGTGAGTTGTGAAACTATTCCACATTTTCTTAAGTGTGTGCCAAATTCGTGACTCAAGTATTCTCCCCCACGGTCTGATCGCAAGAACTTGATTTTCCTGTCATGTTGATTCTCAACCTCACTCTGAAATTCCTTGAACCTTTCAAAGGTCTCAGACTTGTGTTTCATTAAGTAGACATACCCATATCTACTCAAGTCATCAGTGAGGGTGAGAACATAACGATAACCACCGCGAGCCTCAACACTCATTAGACCGCACACATTAGTATGTATGATTTCCAATAAGTTGGTTGCTCGCTCCATTGTTCCTGAGAACGGAGTCTTGGTCATTTTACCCATGAGGCATGGTTCGCACGTGTCAAATATTCGTAATCAAGAGACTCTAAAAGTCCATCGGCATGGAGCTTCTTCATGCGTTTGACACCTATATGACCAAGGCGGCAGTGCCACAAGTATGTGGGACTATCATTATCAACCTTACATCTTTTGGTACTCACACTATGAATATGTGTAGCATTACGCTCAAGATTCATTAAGAATAAACCATTCACCATCGGAGCATGACCATAAAACATATCTCTCATATAAATAGAACAACCATTATTCTCGGATTTAAATGAGTAGCCATCTCGTATTAAACGAGATCCTGATACAATGTTCATGCTCAAACTTGGCACTAAATAACAATTATTGAGGTTCAAAACTAATCCCATAGGTAAATGTAGAGGTAGCGTGCCGACGGCGATCACATCGACCTTGGAACCATTCCCGACGCGCATCGTCACCTCGTCCTTCGCCAGTCACCGCTTATTCCGCAGCTCCTGCTTTGAGTTACAAATGTGAGCAACTGCACCGGTATCAAATACCCAGGAGCTACTACGAGTACTGGTAAGGTACACATCAATTACATGTATATCACATATACCTTTCATTTTGCCGGCCTTCTTGTCCGCTAAGTATTTGGGGCAGTTCCGCTTCCAGTGACCACTCTCCTTGCAATAAAAGCACTCAGTCTCGGGCTTGGGTCCATTCTTTGGCTTCTTCCCGGCAGCTTGCTTGCCGGGCACGGCAACTCCCTTGCCGTCCTTCTTGAAGTTCTTCTTACCCTTACCTTTCTTGAACTTAGTGGTTTTATTCACCATCAACACTTGATGTTCCTTTTTGACTTCTACCTCTGCTGATTTCAGCATTGCAAATACTTCAGGAATGGTCTTTTCCATCCCCTGCATATTGAAGTTCATCACAAAGCTCTTGTAGCTCGGTGGAAGCGACTGAAGGATTCTGTCAATGACCACGTCATCCGGGAGATTAACTCCCAGCTGAGTCAAGCGGTTATGCAACCCAGACATTTTGAGTATGTGCTCGCTGACAGAACTATTTTCCTCCATCTTACAGCTGAAGAACTTGTCGGAGACTTCATATCTCTCGACCCGGGCATGAGCTTGAAAAACCATTTTCAGCACTTCGAACATCTCGTATGCTCCATGTCTCTCAAAACGCTTTTGGAGCCCCGGTTCTAAGCTGTAAAGCATGCCGCACTGAACGAGGGAGTAATCATCAGCACGTGTCTGCCAAGCGTTCATAACATCTTGGTTTTGTGGGACGGGTGCGTCACCTAGCGGTGCTTCTAGGACATAATCTTTCTTGGCAGCTATGAGGATGATCCTCAGGTTCCGGACCCAGTCCGTATAGTTGCTGCCATCGTCTTTCAGCTTGGTTTTCTCTAGGAATGCGTTGAAGTTGAGGACAACGTGGGCCATTTGATCTACAAGACATATTGTAAAGATTTTAGACTAAGTTCATAATAATTAAGTTCATCTATTTAATGAACTCCCACTCAGATAGACATCCCTGCAGTCATCTAAGTATAACATGATCCGAGTTAACTAGGTCGTGTCCGATCATCACGTGAGACGGACTAGTCAACATCGGTGAACATCTTCATGTTGATCGTATCTTCTATACGACTCATGCTCGACCTTTCGGTCTTCTGTGTTCCGAGGCCATGTCTGTACATGCTAGGCTCGTCAAGTCAACCTAAGTGTTTGCATGTGTAAATCTGTCTTACACCCGTTGTATGTGAACGTTGGAATCTATCACACCCGATCATCACGTGGTGCTTCGAAACAACGAACTGTCGCAACGGTGCACAGTTAGGGGGAACACTTTCTTGAAATTATTATGAGGGATCATCTTATTTACTACCGTCGTTCTAAGTAAACCAGATGCAAACACATGATAAACATCACATGCAATCAAATAATAATAGTGACATGATATGGCCAATATCACATAGCTCCTTTGATCTCCATCTTGGGGCTCCATGATCATCTTGTCACCGGCATGACACCATGATCTCCATCATCGTGTCTCCATGAAGTTGCTCGCCAACTATTACTTGTACTACTATGGCTAACACGTTTAGCAATAAAGTAAAGTAATTTACATGGCGTTTCTCAATGACACGCAGGTCATACAAAAAATAAAGACAACTCCTATGGCTTCTGCCGGTTGTCATACTCATCGACATGCAAGTCGTGATTCCTATTACAATAGCATGAACATCTCATACATCACATATATATCATTCATCATTCATCACAACTTTGGCCATATCACATCACAAAACACTTGCTGCAAAAACAAGTTAGACGTCCTCTAATTGTTGTTGCAAGTTTTACGTGGCTGCAATAGGGTTCTAGCAAGAACGTTTTCTTACCTACGTGAAAGCCACAACGTGATTTGTCAACTTCTATTTACCCTTCATAAGGACCCTTTTCATCGAATCCGCTCCAAATAAAGTGGGAGAGACAGACACCCGCCAGCCACCTTATGCAACTAGTGCATGTCAGTCGGTGGAACCGGTCTCACGTAAGCGTACGTGTAAGGTTGGTCCGGGCCGCTTCATCCCACAATACTGCTGAAGCAAAATAAGACTAGTAGTGGCAAGAAAGTTGACAACATCTACGGCCACAACAAATTGTGTTCTACTCGTGCAAAAGGAACTACGCATAGACCTAGCTCTGATACCATTGTTGGGGAACGTTGCAGAAAACAAAAATTTTCCTACGGTTTTACAAAGATCCATCTATGAGTTCATCTAGCAATGAGTGATCGGATTGCATCTACATACCTTTGTAGATCATGCGCGGAAGCGTTCAAAGAACGGGGATGAGGAAGTCATACTCGACGTGATCCAAATCACCGGAGATCCTAGCGCCGAACGGACGGCACCTCCGTGTTCAACACACGTACGGTCAGTGTGACGTCTCCTCCTTCTTGATCCAGCAAGGGGGAGGAGAGGTTGATGAAGATCCAGCAGCACGACGGCGTGGTGGTGGATGCAGCAGTCACCGCAGCAGGGCTTCGTCGTTCTTTTGCGAGAGGGAGAGGTGTAGCAGGGGAGAGGGAGGCGCCAAGAGTCAAGGGTGCGGCTGTCCCTCCCTCCCCCACTTTATATAGGCTCCCCAAGGGGGGGGCGCCGGCCCTAGGAGATGGGATCTCCTAGGGGGGGCGGCGGCCAAGGGTGGAGTGGCCCCCAAGGCAAGTGGGGCGCCCCCCCACCCTAGGGTTTCCAACCCTAGGCGCAGGGGGTGGGCCAAGGGGGCGCACCAGCCCACTATGGGCTGGTTCCCCTCCCCAATTCAGCCCATGGGGCCCTCCGGGATGGGTGGTCCCACCCGGTGGACCCCCGGGACCCATCCGGTGGTCCCGGTACAATACCGGTGACCCCCGAAACTCTCCCGATGGCCGAAACTGCACTTCCTATATATAATTCTTCACCTCCGGACCATTCCGGAACTCCTCGTGACGTCCGGGATCTCATCCGAGACTCCGAACAACTTTCGGGTTACTGCATATTCATATCGCTACAACCCTAGCGTCACCGAACCTTAAGTGTGTAGACCCTACGGGTTCGGGAGACATGTAGACATGACCAAGATGGCTCTCTGGTCAATAACCAACAGCGGGATCTGGATACCCATGTTGGCTCCCACATGCTCCTCGATGATCTCATCGGATGAACCACGATGTCGAGGATTCAAGCAACCCCGTATACAATTCCCTTTGTCAATCGGTATGTTACTTGTCCGGGATTCGATCATCGGTATCCCAATACCTCGTTCAATCTCGTTACCGGCAAGTCACTTTACTCGTACCATAATGCATGATCCCATGACCAGACACATGGTCACTTTGAGCTCATTATGATGATGCATTACCGAGTGGGCCCAGAGATACCTCTCCGTCATACGGAGTGACAAATCCCAGTCTTGATCCGTGTCAACCCAACAGACACTTTCGGAGATACCCGTAGTATACCTTTATAGTCACCCAGTTACGTTGTGACGTTTGGTACACCCAAAGCACTCCTACGGTATCCGGGAGTTACACAATCTCATGGTCTAAGGAAAAGATACTTGACATTGGAAAAACTCTAGCAAATGAACTATACGATCTTGTGCTATGTTTAGGATTGGGTCTTGTCCATCACATCATTCTCCTAATGATGTGATCTCGTTATCAATGACATCCCATGTCCATAGTCAGGAAACCATGACTATCTGTTGATCAACGAGCTAGTCAACTAGAGGCTTACTAGGGACATGTTGGTGTCTATGTATTCACACATGTATTACGATTTCCGGATAACACAATTATAGCATGAATAAAAGACAATTATCATGAACAAGGAAATATAATAATAATCCTTTTATTATTGCCTCTAGGTCATATTTCCAACACAAACATCATGAATTTGCTCAAGGATCATCATGTCTATCCCTGATATGTTATAGTTCATCACGAAGCTCTAATAGCTTGGTGGCAGTGACTATGGAGAACCATCACTATCTCATCTGGAAGATTAACTCCCACTCGATTCAAGCGATTGTAGTACTCAGACAATCTGAGCACATACTTAACGATTGAGCTTTTCTCCCTTAGTTTGCAGGCTTAAGAAACTTGTCAGAGGTCTCATGCCTCTTGACGTGGGCACTAGTCTGAAATCCCAACTTCAGACTTTGGAACATCTCATATGTTCTGCGATGTTTCAAAAACGTCTTTGGCGCCTAAATTCTAAACCGTTAGTGTCGGGGATATACCCAGCGGTATGACCCGGCCAGATGTATAACCCGGCCGGACTTGGCGACTCACTAATGACCCGCCCTGACTGGACGACTCACTAAGTGACCCGCCTGAGCCTGGCGACTTATGGGTGACCTGGCAAGCGGATCAAAGGAGCGACAAGACCCGGGGGCCCAAGAGGCTCAAGGCCCAGAAGGCCGGCTACGTTATGGTAGGCCGGCTTAAGAGGAAAGGTGTGAGGAATATCTCCTTTACGAGGAAGCAAGACCCGAACTTGTAATCAACTTGTAAGAGAAGATAGACTAATCCTAGTCCTACTAGGACTCCACATGTAACCCGCCCCTCTAACTTATATAAGGAGGGGCAGGGCTCCCCAAAGGGGGACAAGCAACAAGAAACAATATCTAGGGCTAGACATCAAGAGGAGAGCGGCTTACGGCGACTTCCTCATAATCATAATGAGACCTAGCCACAAACAGCATGTAGGGTTATTACCGGATGATGTTTCCCGGGGCCCGAAGCTGTCTAAATCCTCGTCTCGTGTGTAGCGTCTCTCGATTCCGCTCAACCCCTTGAAGCTACCACATAGATGCGTTGGCCTCACGACTAAGTCCTTACACTAGGACATCTGCCGTGACAATTCCACAACAGTTGACGCCCACCGTGGGGCTCGCGCACGGTGGTGTTGAGTTCTTGGAGGGATCTCTCATATGGATCGAGAAGCTTGCGGTTGACTAGATGAAGAAGAAGAAAAGGCTCGCAAGATAACCCGGCATAACATAACTTTGGGCAGAGCCGGTAAAGTTCATCGTTGAATCGGGATTAAATTTTTGAATGGGTAGCACAAGGTTAAAGTTCAAGAAGAATTTGGATCACTGGGCTTATGCGTGTTCGCTGCCGCCATCCGCCGAGACCGACAGGTGTTCGTTCCCTGTACAATTAAGATATCTAAGCCAAGTCGATCTTGAGGTTCTGCTGCAAGGCGCCAGGAGCAAAGACCAAGACCAAAAAAGATGAGATCAGCTAAAAAAGACATCAACAGATGCAACCCACGCCTGAGATGAGGTGACATGGAAGACAAAACCGACAGCGACCTGGACCTCATCTCGGCCTCGTTTTTTGCTGCACCGTGGACAGCTCTCAGCAGCCTCAAATACTGGGTTGGCTAATATTATTAAATTAGATCTGAGGCAAACTGCTGTCCGGGCAACACAGGGATCAATCTGGTCTGATTTTATTAAACTAGATTTACCTTGTTCTCCTCTGAACCGAGGGTCACACGGAAGATGCTGGTCCTCTAGACCGATCCGTACAAGAAGCCAGTCGTCAGGGCATTTTCTTTTTTCCTTGATGCTACCGATGATACATCTCCTGATTGGAAGGATCGCTGCTACATCCGTTTGGAAGAGTCAAAGGTCATCATTAGAGAAGGTCCTAAAAAAAAATCTGATGGAAATCATGCCTTATCATGAGGCTCAAGCATACAAGTCAAGGAAAGAAAGAAGGGAACGCCTTTGCCCGGCTTCAGGAGTCGGTCACGACCCGGACTATGCTTGGTTGCCGAGTAGCCCGCAGCGTGCAACTCGCTGTCGAGATTACCAAGCCGCCGAGACAGTTAAATATCTACCGTGATACACTATTTTGCTGATTTAAAACCCCCAGGCGTCAACTCACAAGCTGCTGGTGCTATGACATTTTGGGTCGTCGCCCCTGCTACATCAACATAACGCAACTGACTCGACGTTCGCACGACTTACTGCGCCGATAATTGACTTGCCCGTCCGCACGGCTTACCGTGCCTGCGATTGACTTGCTGTACACGCGGTTTACCGCGCCTACAATTCATTTGCCGTTTGCACCGGATTACAACGCCGGTGCCGACTCTCTCCATCTGCACCGGCTTACAACGCCACAGCCGACTCATTTGTCCGAGCCGCCTCTGATGCTGCAGTCGTTTCACTGTGCGCCCTGCGGTCCGGCCTATTCAAAGTGTCGGGTTGACTAACGGACTTTACGCACAGATCATCTGTCATTCACAAACATCAGGTGATATCCATCTAAATTTATCTTATCAATACTTATTGTTTTTTGTCAAAAGAACAATTACTCTGCCCTGTAATATTTTTACACAGGACAATTTTTATGCTATTATACCACGGATACAGAGTGCATGCACTAGCATTCGTCTATTCCACGGTGCTCAACAGACATGCGCGCAAGCCGCCGTTCCCGTGGTCCAGTCCGCATCAACTCATCAGGACCGTGCGAATTGCCCAATAAAGCACGCACAGGCCGCCGTCCCCCGCAGTCCGGTCTACATCAACCTACGACCGACTCGCCTGTCCGTGCCGGCTTACAACGCCGGTGCCGACTCTCCTCGTCCACACCGGCTTACAATGCCGCGGTCGATTCATCTGTCTGCTCGTATGGCCGACTCGCCCATGATTGATTTCAGCTTCACCGTGGTGATCATCAACTCCGCGGTGGATATTTTCTAGCCTAACATATCAGGTGAAATCCATCCATTATATTTTTACATTATACATTGCTTTCTTTAAAAGAGCAATTACTCTGGCTTGCAAGTTTTCCAATGCAGGACAAGTTGTCTACTGCAAAAATGAGTTATTATATCATTGCGCTGTTGAAGGACTCATACCGGTTTATATCACGGTCAAATATGGAGAGTCTCAAGCCAACTCCTCGAGTAGTCTTAAGACTTGGGGGCTACAATGACATGACTCGGGAACTCCGGGTCACTGGAGGGAATGATAACCCGGTTTCGGAGGACACCGCCATATTGATGAAAATTTAAAGGCTGTTAGAAAATTGCCGGTTCAAATTAAAGATTCCGGCTCAAGAGACATCTTTCTCCCGCAAAGCTTTGAAGCCCTCAAATCTGGTTCAAACATCCGGCTCAAGGTAAATTTGTCTCTTACAAAGTTTTGAAGCTCTTAAATCCGGTTAAAAGTTCCGATTCAAAAAGATTTAAATCTCTCGCAAGTTCGAGTTCTCAGAAAAATTAAAGGTTGCCAAAAGAACTTGCTGCCATGATGCGCGGTTCAAACTTGGATATCCTGCCTTACGGCTTATCTTATTATGATCACTTGGGGGCTTCCTGCTCATCGAGCATAGCTATCAATACCCTCTTGATCGGCGCAATGCCAAAATTTATATGGTCACTTGGGGGCTTCCTGTTCAAACATAGGTCGTATTCGAACCAAAGAGAACATAGCTGTCGATACCCTCTTGATCGGCATCGCCAAAGCCACTAGGGGTTATATGATCGTATTTGAATCTTAGCTTAACCCCTTTGGAACGGTTTACTGATCGTATCTGAATCAGAAGCCTCAAAAAGTTTTATTCTGTCTCTGGTAAAGTTTATTGCGGTCACAATTACTTAACTTGAGACCTTTTTGGGATTATATCTCAAATATATATAAGTGTTTTATGCTTAACCCGGCTTGACTTTTGACTATAAGTCGCCAGTTTATGACAATCATCATCTATGTGGAAGCATTGGCTTCTAAGGATTGGGTTATTACCCTTACTGCACAGGTTTTGTAAGCCGACAGTACAAATTCAATATCACAGTAGTTATATGTGAGATATCATGACCCGCCCTGGTTTTGACGCTAAGTCGCCGGGGCATATGTTGTTTAAACTCTCTGCAGGATTTGCAGAAATATGACATGTAAATGATTAAGTTCAAGCTCATTACCAAAGTTGATGCTTCAAAATGATTATCCGTTCTGGATTTTTCTCAAAAGGCTATAAGCCGCCGGGTCATGAAAATTCCGGTTTACAATGAAGGCGTATTGAATCGCCATCGGCCAAGAGCCGCCGGGTATTTAAACTCCGGATTTACTTGTCAACAGATAAGGTATTTGAATTCTTTAAAATAGCCAACATGGCTGGATTTTCAATGATGATATTGAATGATTGAGGTTTTCATACCGGATTATATTATTCAAATTTTGAATAGCCAACATGGCTGGATTTCTATTATGATTATCAATAACCAGTATTATGATTAAGGTTTTCAAAGTCGCTTTAGCGCCACAACTATTATCTCTATCAATGGGCATGGTTTATTTTACAATGGAGGAAATAGTCCCGAGTCGCTGCAGGCTTACGACCCAGCACTTGGGGGCTACATTATTCAAGTTGAGGTTACATAAAATATGCAAGTCTCATGTCGCTGCAAGTATGCACCATGACACTTGGGGGCTAATGCAAAGTCATTTTTATTGGCCTTATTGAAGACCCGACTCATCCCATTGTAATGAGCCGGCCCTTGGGGGTTACCAATTGCTCCTGTTAAAATTCAAGATACACAAGCCTTATTCCATTATATATTGAAGGATCCACTGCTCAGTTGGTAAAGCATAAAGCTCTTAACCTTGTGGACGTGGGTTCAAGCCCCAGGATGGGGGTTACATCATATGATATTATTTTCAATGAAAAGTCCCAGCTTAGTATTATCTTACTAAGCCGGCCCTTGGGGGCTACACGTTACTGCTCAAATTTACATCATCATATTTACAAAGTCCCTGCTTATTATTACATAATGACCTGACACTTGGGGGCTAATGCATATTGCTCTTTGCTTAAGACAATTCTAGGATGACCCGGCTACACTACTATGACTATAGCCGACTCATGGGGGCTACACAACTGAATTTCATTTAAAGCCATGGTGATAAGTCCCGGCTTATTCATGTTGATTAAAACCGGCCCTTGGGGGCTACATGTATTATGGATATAAGGGAGAAATATCTTCAAATTTTCAGTTTGAGTAAATCAGATTGACCCGGTGTCTGCAAAAATCATAAACCGGCGTCGGCGACAATTATGACTCGGCATCATCTATTTATAACCCGGCAATTTTGGTAATCATAAACCGGCAAGTTTTATATCTCAAGTCGGCTGAATATAAGTTGAATATTTGAAAACCAATATTTTTGTCAAGTCAGAGCATTGAAGACTGACTCAAATGGATGCTTTATTTACAATATTTCTTCTACAAGCAAATTGACTATGAAGTTGGTCCATTGACCCGGATTTTCCAGAAGGAGGAGATGACAAGGACTTAAGGATGATCAAGTGCTGGCTTACAAGAATATTTAACCTGGAACACAATCTGTCAAATTTGTTCTTGTGTTTATGTTGCAGATCAGTTTAACATGGATAAATCCAAATTAAACTTGGGGGCTAATGTCGGGGATATACCCCGCGGTATGACCCGGCCAGATGTATAACCCGGCCGGACTTGGCGACTCACTAATGACCCGCCCTGACTGGACGACTCACTAAGTGACCCGCCTGAGCCTGGCGACTTATGGGTGACCTGGCAAGCGGATCAAAGGAGCGACAAGACCCGGGGGCCCAAGAGGCTCAAGGCCCAGAAGGCCGGCTACGTTATGGTAGGCCGGCTTAAGAGGAAAGGCGTGAGGAATATCTCCTTTACGAGGAAGCAAGACCCGGACTTGTAATCAACTTGTAAGAGAAGATAGACTAATCCTAGTCCTACTAGGACTCCACATGTAACCCGCCCCTCTAACTTATATAAGGAGGGGCAGGGCTCCCCAAAGGGGGAGAAGCAACAAGAAACAATATCTAGGGCTAGACACCAAGAGGAGAGCCGGCTTACGGCGACTTCCTCATAATCATAATGAGACCTACCACAAACAGCATGTAGGGTTATTACCGGATGATGTTTCCCGGGGCCCGAAGCTGTCTAAATCCTCATCTTGTATGTAGCGTCTCTCGATTCCGCTCAACCCCTTGAAGCTACCACATAGATGTGTTGGCCTCACGACTAAGTCCTTACACTAGGACATCTGCCGTGACAATTCCATGACAGTTAGCATTACGCACTGAACTATCACGTAGTCATCAAAACATGTATGTCATATGTTCGCAACATCCACAAACGACGCTCGAGGTTCAGCACACCGAGCGATGCATTAAGGACATAAGCCTTCTGCGCAGCAATGAGGATAATCCTCAGTTTACGGACCCAGTCCGCATAATTTCTACTATCAACTTTCAACAAAATTTTCTCTAGGAACATATCTTAAATAGTAGAACCAAAGCGTAAGCTACGACATAATTTGCAAAGACCTTTTGACTATGTTCATGATAATTAGGTTCATCTGATTATTTAATGAACTCCCACTTAGATAGACATCCCTCTAGTCATCTAAGTGATACATGATCCGAATCGACTAGACCATGTCCGATCATCACGTGAGACGGACTAGTCATCAACGGTGAACATCTCCATGTTGATCGCATCTACTATACGACTTATGTTCGACCTTTCGGTCTCTTGTGTTCCGAGGCCATGTCTGTACATGCTAGGCTCGTCAAGTCAACCTAAGTGTTTTGCATGTGTAAATCTGGCTTACACCCGTTGTATGCGAACGTTAGAATCTATCACACCCGATCATCACGTGGTGCTTCGAAACAACGAACCTTAGCAACGGTGCATAGTTAGGGGGAACACATTTCTTGAAATTTTAGTGAGGGATCATATTATTTATGCTACCGTTGTTCTAAGCAAATAAGATGTAAACATGACAAACATCACATGCAGATCATAAAGTGACATGATATGGCCAATATCATCTTGCACCTTTGATCTCCATATTCGAGGCGCGACATGATCACCTTCGTCACCAGCATGACACCATGATCTCCATCATCGTGTCTTCATGAAGTTGTCTTGCCAACTATTACTTCTACTACTATGGCTAACTGTTAGCAATAAAGTAAAGTAATTACATGGCGTTTTTCATTGACACGCGGGTCATACAATAAATTAAGACAACTCCTATGGCTCCTACCGGTTGTCATACTCATCGACATGCAAGTCGTGATTCCTATTACAAGAACATGATCAATCTCATACATCACATATATCATTCATCACAACCTTTTGGCCATATCACATCACACGACATATGCTGCAAGAACAAGTTAGACGTCCTCTAATTGTTGTTGCAAGTTTTTACGTGGCTGCTATAGGTTTCTAGCAAGAACGTTTCTTACCTACGCCAAAACCACAACGTGATATGCCAATTTCTATTTACCCTTCATAAGGCCCTTTTCATCGAATCCGATCCGACTAAAGTGGGAGAGACAGACACCCGCTAGCCACCTTATGCAACTAGTGCATGTCAGTCGGTGGAACCAGTCTCACGTAAGCGTACGTGTAAGATCGGTCCGGGCCGCTTCATCCCATAATGTCGCCGAATCAAGATAAGACTAGTAGCGACAAGTAAATTGACAAATCATCGCCCACAACTTCTTTGTATTCTACTCGTGCATAGAATCTACGCATAGATCTAGCTCATGATGCCACTGTTGGGGAACGTAGCAATAATTCAAAATTTTCCTATGTGTCACCAAGATCAATCTAGGAAATGCTAGCAACGAGAGAGAAGGGAGAGCATCTTCATACCCTTGAATATCGCTAAGCGGAAGCGTTACAAGAACACGGTTGATGGAGTCATACTCGCGGCGATTCAAATCGCGGAAGATCCGATCTAGCGCCGAACAGACGGTGCCTCCGCGTTCAACACACGTACAGCCCGGGGACGTCTCCTCCTTCTTGATCCAACAAGGGGAGAGGAGAAGTTGAGGGAGAACTCCGGCAGCACGACGGCGTGGAGGTGGAGTTTGTGGTATTCCTGCAGGGCTTCGCCAAGCTCTACGGAGGAGAAGGAAGACTTGGAGGAGGGAGGGGCTGCGCCAGGGAAGGGGTGCGGCTGCCCTCTCTCTCCCTCACTATATATAGGGGGAAGGGGGTGGAGGAGGCGCCCTAGGGTTCCCTAGGGGAGGGGCTGTGACGCCCCCGATTTAATCGTACACTAATCATACACGCAAATGTGTACGATCAAGATCAGGGACTCACGGGAAGATATCACAACACAACTCTACAAATAAAATAAGTCATACAAGCATCATATTACAAGCCAGGGGCCTCGAGGGCTCGAATACAAGAGCTCGATCATAGACGAGTCAGCGGAAGCAACAATATCTGAGTACAGACATAAGTTAAACAAGTTTGCCTTAAGAAGGCTAGCACAAACTGGGATACAGATCGAAAGAGGCGCAGGCCTCCTGCCCGGGATCCTCCTAACTACTCTTGGTCGTCGTCAGCGGCAGCACGTAGTGGTAGACACCTCCGGTGTAGTAGGAGTCGTCATCGACGGTGGCGTCTGGCTCCTGGACTCCAGCATCTGGTTGCGACAACCAGAAAGAAAGGAACGGGGGAAAAAGGGGGAGAAAGCAACCGTGAGTACTCATCCAAAGTACTCGCAAGCAAGGAGCTACACTACGTATGCATGGGTATCAAATGGAAAAGGGGCTAATATATGTGGACTGAACTGCAGAATGCCAGAATAAGAGGGGGATAACTAATCCTGTCGAAGACTACGCTTCTGGCAGCCTCCTTCTTGCAGCATGTAGAAGAGAGTAGACTGAAGTCCTCCAAGTAGCATCGTGTAGCATAATCCTAACCGATGATCCTCCCCTCGTCGCCCTGTGAGAGAGCGACCACCGGTTGTATCTGGCACTTGGAAGGGTGTGTTTTATTAAGTATCCGGTTCTAGTTGTCATAAGGTCAAGGTACAACTCCAAGTCGTCCTGTTACCGAAGATCACGGCTATTCGAATAGATTAACTTCCCTGCAGGGGTGCACCACATACCCCAACACGCTCGATCCCATTTGGCCGGACACACTTTCCTGGGTCATGCCCGGCCTCGGAAGATCAACACGTCGCAGCCCCACCTAGGCACAACAGAGAGGTCAGCACGCCGGTCTAAACCTAAGCGCACAGGGGTCTGGGCCCATCGCCCTTAGCACACCTGCACGTTGCGAACACGGCCGGAAGCAGAACTAGCCCCCTTAATACAAGAGCAGGCTTACGTTCCAATCCAGCACGCGCCGCTCAGTCACTGACGTCACGAAGGCTTCGGCTGATACCACGACGCCGGGATACCCATAACTACTCCCACGTAGATGGTTAGTGCGTATAGACCAAATGGCCAGACTCAGATCAAATACCCAGATCTCGTTAAGCGTGTTAAGTATCCGCGAACGCCGACCAGGGCCAGGCCCGCCTCTCTCCTAGGTGGTCTGAACCTGCCCTGTCGCTCCGCCTCAAAGATCCACTCGCGGGTGCTCCTACGAGCCGACCCGTCTTTAATCACCACATGTATCATGTATAAAGTATATAGTATATACCCGTGATCACCTCCCGAGTGATCACGGCCCGATAGTATAGCATGGCAGACGGACAAGAATGTAGGGCCACTGATGATAAACTAGCATCCTATACTAAGCATTAGGATTGCAGGTAAAGGTAACAACAGTAGTAGCAAGGACAGGCTATGCATCAGGATAGGATTAACGGGAAGCAGTAACATGCTACACTACTCTAATGCAAGCAGTATAGAGAAGAGTAGGCGATATCTGGTGATCAAAGGGGGGGCTTGCCTGGTTGCTCTGGCAAGAGAGAGGGGTCGTCAACAACGTAGTCGATCGGGGCACCAGCAGCGGCGCCGGTCTCGGTGTCTACCAGAAAGAAGTAACGGGGGGGGGGGGACACAATAAATAACAGAGCAATCAAAGCATCACAAAGCGTAACATGGCAATACGCGGTGCTAGAGGTGACCTAACGCAGTAGGAGGTGATACCGATGAAGGGGGGAAACATCCGGGAAAGTATCCCCGGTGTTTCGCGTTTTTGGGCAAAGGAGCCGGAGGGGGAAAGTTGCGAGTTCGATAGGTTAGGGGTGTGTGGCGGACGAACGGGCTGCGTATCCAGAATCGTCTCGTCGTTCTGAGCAACTTTCATGTACAAAGTTTTTCCATCCGAGCTACGGTTTATTTTATATTAATTTTAAAATATTTAATTCATTTTTAGGATTTATTTAATTATTTAAATTCAACATTATCCAGAACAGTGCACGCTGACGTCAGCATGACGTCGGCAGTCAACAGAGGCGTTGACTGGTCAACTGACGTGTGGGTCCCGTTCGTCACTGACTAATTAGTCTAATTAGGGTTTAATTAAACTATCTACTTAATTAGATTAATTAAACAAGATTAATTAACTTAATTAATTCATTATTTTAATTATTAATTAATTAATTATTTATATATGTATTTATGTTTCATAAAAAAACGTTTTGGAGTGGGGCCCCATTGTCATAGGGCCACTGGGCCTTAGCGGGTTCGGGTGTTGTGGTTGCCGCGGGTGCGAGCGCAAGAGCGATGACGGGCAGGTGCCCGTTAACGGGCGAACCCGGGCAGCCGCTGCGGGCGCGCGTGCCAGCGCCAGCGAAGCGGGCTGGGCGCCGGCTGCAGGTGAGAGGGGAGGCAGGCCATGGCAGGGCAGGGAGCTAGTGGCAGAGGGCAGCGGGGAGGCGCGGGCGAGCACACGACGATGCGGGGAACAAGGGGCGTGCGCGGGCACAGGAGGGAGGGCGCGTGCTGCCTGGAGCGCGAGCTCCGGCACACGGCCGCGGCGATGCGGGCGATGGCCACGACGGGGAGCACGAGCGGCACGACGAGCAAGACGCGGTGACTACGGCGACGGACTAGGGACGCACGTGCGAGGGAGACAGAGAGGAGAGGGGAGTTTCGCTCACCCCCGATGCAGGGGTTCGCCGGCGAGGCTCGACGGAGTCCGCTGGGGAGGAGGTCGGGGAGGCGAGCGTCGACGGTAGGCAGCGGGGCGTCCATCCAGCGGCGAGGTGGCGGGGCGTCGGAGCCGGCGAGGGAGAGTCGGGGACGGGCAGTCCAACGGGGAGGTACGGCAAACGGGAGGGAGGGCGCCGGGCGGCGTCGGGCAGCGCCAGGCGGGGAGATCGGGTCGATCTCGATCTGGATCACGGGAGGGGAGAGGAACGAGCGAGAGAGAGAGTGGGGGTCGTGGGGTAGTGGGGGGGAAGGGGCTAGGGTTTCTGGCGCCCGAGGGGATTAGTAGCGGGCGCGGTTGGGCCGGCCTGGCGGCCCTGTAGCCTGCTTGGCCGAGGCCCAACTCGGGGGGGGGGGGGGGTCTTTGTCTCTTTTATTTTTTTGTTGTTTATTTTCTCTTTTCTTTTATTTATTCTTTTAGTTCTTATTTGTTTTATTTTAGTCTCCAAAAATACAAAAGTGGCACCTAAAATAGTGTTACAATTCATGCCACTGCCACAAACCGTTTTAGCACTGAAATAAAAATAGTTTTAAATTGTTTAATATTTTAAAGCATTTGAATAATTGCTTTGCTGTTGTTTTATTCATCTCATATTATTTAAACATTTTATAAAGGTGTGGTTTCTCCACCATAATTATCTATGCAATATTTGGTTCACTCCGAACATTTTAGTTTTAATATTTGAAAACGTTTATTGTTTGCTTGATTTTGAATTAGAATTTGAATCGGTTCCGAACTAACACGAGATTAGCGACAGTAATCGAAGTGACGTGGCATCATTAGCAGAGAATTACTGTAGCTTAAATACCCGGGCGTCGTAGGGGCGGCGGCCACAGGGAAAACCCTAGATGGGTTTGGGCGCCCCCACCCCTAGGAAACTTGCCCCCCAAGCTGGGAGGGGCGGCTGCCCTAGGGAAGGCGCCCCCACATCTCCAGGTTACGTGAGAGGGGTTGGGAGGGGCGCACAGCCCCTTAGTGGGCTGGTGTGCCCCCTCCCCTTGGCCCATAAGGCCCCCCAACGCTTGCCGGGGCCTCCGAAACACCTTTCGGTCACGCTGGTCGTCACCCGGTACTCCCAGAACAATTCCGGACTCCAATACCCTTCGTCCAATATATCAATCTTCACCTCTGGACCATTCCGGAGTTCCTCGTCACGTCCGGTATCTCATCTGGGACTCCGAACAACCTTCGGTAACCACATACTATTTCCCATAACAACTCTAGCGTCATCGAACCTTAAGTGTGTAGACCCTACGGGTTCGGGAATCATGCAGACATGACCGAGACATCTCTCCGACCAATAACCAACAGTCGGATCTGGATACCCATGTTGGATCCCACATGTTCCACGATGATCTCATCAGACGAACCACGGTGTCGGGGATTCAATCAATCCTGTATACAATTCCCTTTGTCCACCGGTATGTTACTTGCCCGAGATTCGATCGTCGGTATCCCAATACCTCGTTTAATCTCATTACCGGCAAGTCTCTTTACTCGTTCCGTAACGCATGATCCCGTGGCTAACTCATTAGCCACATTGAGCTCATTATGATGATGCATTACCGAGTGGGTCCAGAGATACCTCTCCGTCATACGGAGTGACAAATCCCAGTCTCGATTCGTGTCAACCCAACACCTGTATAGCAACCCAGTTACGTTGTGACATTTGGTACACCCAAAGCATTCCTACGGTATCCGGGAGTTGCACAATCTCATGGTCTAAGGAAATGATACTTGACATTAGAAAAGCTCTTAGCAAACGAACTACACGATCTTGTGCTATGCTTAGGATTGGGTCTTGTCCATCACATCATTCTCCTAATGATGTGATTCCATTATCAATGACATCCAATGTCCATGGTCAGGAAACCATAACCATCTATTGATCAACGAGCTAGTCAACTAGAGGCTTACTACGGACATGTTGTGGTCTATGTATTCACACATATATTGCGGTTTCCAGTTAATACAATTATAGCATGAACAATAGATAATTATCATGAACAAGGAAATACAACAATAACCATTTTATTATTGCCTCTAGGGCATATTTCCAACAAAAATGTGAGACGACTGCGAATTTGACTCAGGGTGACACAGGGCGACGGTGAAATTCCTTCAAGTTTCACACAGACGGTCATGAAATAGTGGTGATGTTGAGTTCAGGTAACTCTTGGCGTCCAATATGTGAGTTGTTCATTTTCATGCAGATTAGTTATCGGTGTGTGATGGCGTTGAACGGATTCTCCGAAAGTTGGGAGCACAAAGTAGAGTAATGAGGAACTTAATTTTTCTCGAGTGTTGACTGCGAAGAAGACGAGAAGGGACTACAGTTGCAGGTGGAGTCATGTGGAGTCTGAGAGTAGCAGCGGTGCTCATGGCGTATCTCAAGTCCAATGTACATGGAGGTTCGACGCACGGATGAATCCAAGATGGTGAAGAATATTCGCCAAGGTGGAGTTTGTTGGAGTTGTGTCGAATATTATTGTATAAGTTAGGTTACAGTTGGACTTGGAGTCGTACGGTGTGTAGACAAGATATGGAGTCGTGTCCTAGTAGGACATTTGTATCTTAGGCCTCTCATATATAGCGGGGTAGACGCACGATGTAACATATGCCAACATAATAGCACGGCACGCGAGGGAACCGGCGGCGTGTGCCGGCTCCCGGGCGGCCGAGGTGCGGTATTGTAGCGGTATCATGGGGAGGAGCGCCCGTAGTCAGGCCCCGGGGATGACCATATGGTGAACCTCGTTAACAAATCTCGGTGTCATGCTTGTGTGATTGCTTGGTCTTCGGTAGATCGACGGAGCGCCTCTGATTTATTCTAACAATCCATGTCTTTTCCCTCATAAACCTCAGAAGCAGATGCACCCCTGCGGACATCTACAACATTGCCACGGTTTCCCCCTCGACCAACCGAGTCAGAGTTCCAGGTAGCCCGCAAATCTTTGAAGATCAGCGACTTGGGGGAACGCACTCCATCTCCATGTTTTGTGTATATATAGGTGGCTGATCATGCCACAAACGATGCACTAATCTAGAAGCAGTTCATATTTAACTCGGAAAACCAGACCTCTCTTCTCCTTCCGCTGTCCTTTTATAAGTACAAACATGTTTCTTCAGTTGCTTCCAAATATCCAATATTAATCTCACCCGATTGTAATTACCAGCAATGTCTTGTCCACTAATTTCCAGAGCATAAAACTCACCCACCTTAATACCTGCCTTCACCAATGGTTCAAACCCGTCCGACAGATCATGGATTTGTATCCATATTTAATTAGCACATTCAGTCCAACCGACGGCGCCTTAGTGAATCCATCGTACAGATTAAACATAACAGGAATGCGACGGAAGTCCATGGAGCACCCTCCGTTACCTTGTCCCAATCCCTGAGGCATGAGAACTGCATCGTATATATAGAGCTTATCTCAAAGCGATCTGAACTTGACGTCTTGCGCAAGATCCCAGGTGTTGCGCTGGTTTAAGTAGACATATTCCTAACATAGCAACATATGCTACAAGAGAAGACATGAGTAATCCCAAGTGCTCAATTAAGCAAACAGATTCCAAGTAACCTGAAGTAAAGATGACAACTGAAGGTTCGACGACGACGAATATATAAAGGTAGCACGAAACAAGCATACATACAAATACAGGCCAACACGACGACAAGATATTACGGTATAATACTACGTACTAACGACATGATGAAGAGTAGATATATGTATATATGGCTACTCAAACTCGATTGGCAGCACAAAACCAAGTACGCGAGGAATGGACGAATGCATGGAAGGGATCAGGCTTGGTCGGCGGCGGGCTCCTCCTCGTCGTCGTACTCCTCCTCGGCGGTGGCGTCCTGGTACTGCTGGTACTCGGCGACGAGGTCGTTCATGTTGCTCTCGGCCTCGGTGAACTCCATCTCGTCCATGCCCTCGCTGGTGTACCAGTGGAGGAAGGCCTTGCGGCGGAACATGGCGGTGAACTGCTCGCTGACCCTGCGGAACATCTCCTGGATGGAGGTGGAGTTCCCGACGAAGGTGGAGGACATGGCGAGGCCGACAGGGGGGATGTCGCAGACGCTGGACTTGACGTTGTTGGGGATCCACTCCACGAAGTAGGAGGAGTTCTTGTTCTGCACGTTCATCATCTGCTCATCCACCTCCTTTGTGCTCATCTTGCCCCTGAACATGGCGGACGCCGTGAGGTAGCGGCCATGGCGCGGGTCGGCCGCACACATCATGTTCTTGGCGTCCCACATCTGCTGTGTGAGCTCCGGCACCGTGAGGGCGCGGTACTGCTGCGAGCCCCTGGACGTGAGCGGCGCGAACCCCACCATGAAGAAGTGCAACCTGGGGAAGGGGATCAGGTTCACCGCCAGCTTCCGGAGGTCCGAGTTGAGCTGCCCCGGGAAGCGCAGGCAACACGTGACGCCGCTCATCGTCGCCGAGATCAGGTGGTTCAGGTCACCGACTGCATCATGCATTCATTCACCAGTTAAGCTCAGTTGTACATATCGTATCGTGCGCAAGGGATGGATGGATCATGGGGCTTACAGGAAGGGTTGGTGAGCTTGAGGGTGCGGAAGCAGATGTCATAGAGGGCCTCGTTGTCGAGGACCATGCACTCGTCGGCGTTCTCGACGAGCTGGTGCACCGACAGCGTCGCGTTGTAGGGCTCAACCACCGTGTCCGACACCTTGGGCGACGGGAACACGGAGAAGGTGAGCATCATGCGGTCAGGGTACTCCTCCCGGATCTTGGAGATGAGCAGCGTGCCCATGCCCGAACCTGTGCCTCCGCCAAGAGAATGGCATACTTGGAAACCTGCCCACCGACCAATGATGGTTAGCAATTCATTTCAGGAGAGATCGCACTCACTGGACTGAAGAAATGATCTAGGGAATGTGTTCGGGTTTCCTAACCCGATCATGTGTCTCAGTTTCCCTGTCAAAAAAACTTGATAACAAGACAGACTAACTACTCCTATCCAATCAGGGGACTAATAATGAAATACATCTCCCCTGGTCCAACATCATGTGCCTAGTTGCACATTATTACTGAAAATCAGTATTTTTATTTATTCTGCTGCTATGATTATGAATTTATGATTAGGTTAGGTGTACTAAAATCCACAAATCTCATCTCACATAAATCTGAACTTTAGCAATGCAAGTACACATAATTAACAAACTAATCAAGCAAGCAAAACCGCATCTACGGATCTAACCAACAACCATCCGTCCACTGGGTCTGGCAACAGCCTGTCTGGGTTTCCCATTCGCTGCAGCCAACACCGACAGTATGCCTTTCCTTGATACCGCCTTTCATGTGTTGTTAATTAGGTCGTACAGCATTGTCGGTAATCACCCGCATGATATATACATGTAGTGCTACATTGTTAGTGTTGTGATGATCGCATCACCCTTCACCAGCAAAAAGATGATGGCGACATGAGATGTGATGCGAACAAATTGTATGTATATTGGCATTGATGTAGTCGTATCTTGACCGAAAAATGCAAGTTCTTTGCCCCCTGAACTTGTCAGCACTATTTTTAAGTTCACATTTTTACAAACGAATAGTCGATGGCTAGGTGAATTTGCGACGCATGCTTCAAAATGGATTCAAAATTCAAATGCTGGGTCCTTCCCAGCCCTCAAGGGGACAAATGGCATGCAGACAACATAAGCAATGCTGCAGCTAAGGTCATGAAAGAAGATTTCAAATCTAGCATACTTTCAGAACCTTCACGACTGACATCCTTACTTAGCAACAGTTTTCTAGCAGTTTCTGGCTTGATTGATCATTGAACTGAAAAAATCAGCACTCAAGTTGAAGCCAGGTAAGTACCGGGGGTCAAGGGACATGACCACGTCCAAATAGCCGTGTTACTATTCATCAACCAGGGTGCAGAATAAGTTATTCTTCACCCGAGGTAATCTTACGATCATTTCATAATTAAATTACATTTCGAATTCAAATAGTTACATTCCTATTGATTCACTACGTCAAATTTGACATAAGAAAATAAAAATATAGGTCATAAGACAAGAAAATTTGCAGTTTATGTGTATTTTAGACTATGTTTTTATGTTTGTAATTTTACATAACATAAAATATTTTTTACGGAGATTATATATTTTTTACGGTCTCTTTTTGCGTCGGAAATAAGACAAAACTTACGGAACGTAAATTTACGGTGCATTGATGGTAAAATAGAGGGGGGTGAAGAATAACTATGCCTCACCTAGGGTGACGAATAGCGCAACCCTATGTGTGTGTGTGTGTGTGTGTATTATACTCTTTAATTTCCCAGCCAACTTGATCCCAAAAGCATATAATTGCCATTGGAAATCAAATCAGGCAATATAGGACGATAAGCTCATTATTTGAACAGATGAAATAATGCCGTGGCGTGTCAGTACTGAAATAATCAACAACTAAATCATGGGTAGAAATGGTACGGTCATCTAACCATGTCAAAAGATTAGGTTCACCAAATGGTAGAGATAAATCACGTGATCCGTCAACTGAACAATATGTTGGATCCGCAAATTATAGACCCCAACTGGGAGCACCGAATCACAATCATGTTGGATCGTCCCGGGCTGCTTGTAAATGCTGCCAAGTTGGCAGAGTTGTTTAGTGTTTAATTACCATGCAACATACTACTCTGGCACTCTGCTGGAAGACAGCAGAGTCTAATAAATGAGAATATAATTCTGTCCTTAATTAACAAGAGGAGAAGAACAAGCAACAGTATCAAACATTTTGGATCCCACGGTTCCGATTATTATACCAAAAACGATACCGTTCCACGCTAATAATCTGGTAAATTGTGGATCACATTCCCCATTATGATCCAGGCAATTTTACTAGTATATGAATATACGGTTACGATCGAAATGTTAACGATGCCAATTCTGTTTCAGAAACAGATCCAGAGAAATGCAGATAAAACTGAACAAAGAGAATGCGGGGGGGAGGGAGACGGCTGGGCAGGGGCGTTTGATCATATACCTTGGAGGCAGTCGGAGTTCTCGGCCTCCTTGCGGACGACGTCGAGGACGGAGTCGATGAGCTCGGCGCCCTCGGTGTAGTGGCCCTTGGCCCAGTTGTTGCCGGCGCCGGACTGGCCGTAGACGAAGTTGTCGGGGCGGAAGATGGCGCCGATGGGGCCGGAGCGGAGCGAGTCCATGGTGCCGGGCTCGAGGTCCATGAGGACGGCGCGGGGCACGTAGCGGTTGCCGCCGGCCTCGTTGAAGTAGACGTCCATGCGCTCGAGCTGCTCGGGGGCCGTGCCGGTGTACTGGCCGGTGGGGTCGACGCCGTGCTCGCCGCAGATCACCTCCCAGAACTTGGCGCCGATCTGGTTGCCGCATTGGCCGCCCTGGATGTGCAGGATCTCCCTCATCTTGCGTCGATCGGATTGCGTCGCGTCGCCGGGTGGCTGTTCTTGGGTTGGTTTGTGGAGCGGGGGGGCGAGGGAACGTGGGAGGGGGAGGGAGGGAGGGAAGGGGGGCGACAAGGGAAGCGGGTGGGACGGACGGACGGGTCGTGGGCGCGTCTATATGCCGCGTTTCCAGGTAACCGACGTCCCGACCCCACCCACCCCTCCCTCCTGCGCTGCTCGCCACTTTCTGCAGTTATTACTACAGGTTGTATATATGGACCAACTGTTCCATTGCAGTTTCTCCTTTTCTTTTTGGCAAGTTATGCAGTTTTGATGACATGTTGGTTTGCTCATTTCCACTCCATTCGTATATTCGTTCACAAATACATGTTCTAACTTTTTTTGAAATCAGATGTGTATATATATATAGCCACATTTTAGCTTATGTATTCACTCATTTCAGTCCGTATGTGGTTCATCTTAAAATACCTAGAACATCTTATATTTGTGAACGGAGGGAGTAGTTTCGATCACAAAATAGTAGCATGGTACACAGTGGCGGAGACATGGGGGTGCCAGCCAGGGCCCCGCCCCCCGTGATTTAAGCCCGGAATGAGTAGTAACGGTGTTTTTTTTGCTAAAATGGTGTTTTCCATGGATTGGCCCTCCCTAACAAGGTTTAACAATACTTGGCCCCCTCCCCTAACATCAGTGATTTAAGCCCGGAATGAGTAGTAACGGTGATTTTTTTTTTCTAAAATGGTGTTTTCCATGGATTGGCCCTCCCTAACAAGGTTTAACAATACTTGACCCCCCCCCCTCCCCCTAACATCAGTGATTTAAGCCTGGAATGATTAGTAACAGTGATTTGTTTTTTTTGCTAAAATGGTGTTTTCCATGGATTGGCCCTCCCTAACAAGGTTTAACAATACTTGACCCCCCCCCCCCCTTAACATCAGTGATTTAAGCCCGGAATGAGTAGTAACAGTGATTTTTTTGTGCTAAAATGGTGTTTTCCATGGATTGGCCCTCCCTAACAAGGTTTAACAATACTTGACCCCCCCCCCTCCTTGTCTGAATTTTCTGGCTCCGGCACCGATGGTACATGTACATGTATCACAATGTATCATATAATATGTAAGAACTTGGTTTTTCTGTTGTCCAATGGAAAGGGGAACTGCCCAGTTATGTACGACAATGTGACTATAATACACACATGATTCCTGAGTGCACCTTTTAAACAGGTGCCAATAACTAACAAGAATAGAGAATTTGATACATACCTACATGTAAATTGACAGATGCAATGACAAGAACCACCTCGTGCCAAGCCCAAGGGGCAGCCTTGGTCCACTGGGTGGCAAACATGGTGTTGGAGTAGCTAGGAGCACCTCGAAGAGGGAGTGGCAACAATGTCAAGGAGGTATTGTTGCAACAGATGAGCGTGCAGTCGAAGGAGTTGTTGATAACGCTGAACCTGAGAGCGAGAGACACGGACGCGAGTGAGATGGGTAGCGCGGCAGTGATGCCCAACTATATAGCCAACCAAGCCCGTGAGGGTCAAGGTCCAAGGTGTGAGCCCATTATGCAGACTTCGGTAGGACCTGCAATGAAGTATTTATCCACCTTTAGTACCCAGACGTACATATTCCTACTTATAGGATCCAACTCGCATGTCTATAGTACCCAAACTATCACCTAGTCAATTGGGAGACAACATGTCCCCCTAAACAATGTGACTATAATGTGACTATAATACTTGGTGGGGTTTTTAACCTTGCGCTTATGAACATAGCCTTACTTGGTAAGTGGATATGGAAACTTGAGAATGAGGAAGGAATTTGGCAAGATCTTTTCAGGAATAAATACCTTAAAAAACAAACCATGTCACATGCATGTAAGAAACCTGGACAATCCAAATTTTGGAATGCCCTCATGGACACCAAAGATCTTTTATGTAGTTTATAGGAAAATTGTTCATAATGGGAAATCTACTAGGTTTTGGGAGGATCCATGGATGAAGGCCAAATCTTTGTTGTGTAATTTGATAGACATTATTCCGTTACTTTTTATTGTGATGTTCCTATAGATGAAGTGGTCTCGAGTGATTGCAAATGTATATAATTTAGGAGAACCATGCGTGGAGTTTTATTTGGAGCAGATGATCGCTCCCATAAACTCTTTTATTAGACTTCTCTCTATTTGATGGTAGATATACTTTCATTTGGATGCCTAATCCCAAAAAGTGTTTTACTGTCAAATCCATTTACCAACAAATGTATTCACATCCACCAGTATAGATGGGTGTCATTTCTTGTGAAAATTTAAGATTCCACCTAGAAATCGAGTTTTCTCATGGTTGATTTTGAAGAATGGCATATTAAACAAGGATCACCTGCTTCCTGGATCATCATGGTTGGTTCGATGAGAAGAAGTGTTTGTTTTGCATTCATGATAAATCTATTGATCACCTGCTTCCTGGATCATCAGTTTCTAGATTCATTTGGGGTGTTATTCAATGCGATTATGATTTACCAGTGACTCCCTCAAACCATGATCAATGTTTAACTTTGATTCAAGGCTATCCTTTTGGTAAAAGGAAGATAATGGCAGTGGGGTGGTTACTGTCATTTGGGTAATCTGGAAAACAAGAAATGATGCTTCTTTTCAGAAGAAACAAATACCCGAATGATATTCGTACATCATTCATCTCATATGCCCTTATATTGATGATTGTGCCGGATTACAGAAGGAAAATGAGATGGTGGCTCTACAGCGGGCATCCAGAGGACTTGCAGAGGTGGGGGTTGTGGTGTTTGATCAAGCGAAGGGGTGGGCACCATTGGCGCAATGAATTGAAGGTGGTTAAAACACAAAATCTTGCGTTGTGGTGGCTCTTCTCAGTCTAATGATTAGGCTTCGGATGTAATGTCTGGCTTTCATTGATGTTGACATGTTTTAGATGTCTGTTGCACGGCATAACAATTTGTACACCGGAGTGTCATGCTTTTGTGTGATATGCGGAGCTTGTTTTGCATCTATGTGGAAGAGTTGCTTTCCCTTTTTAGTTTCTTTTAGACAATTGGATTTAGTTTGTAACATACGTGCTTGATGGTTTAGTTAATGAAATCAGGAGAAATCGCATTTATAAGAAAAATCATGTTTTTACATTTTCATCTTAAAATTTGAATCTATTGTATCCATTGAACCGAAAGTCCAAGTTAACTTTCATGTGCATATTCATGTTCAATGCAACAAGCACTTTCGAATAAGATCAATTTTGAATACATTTAGACACCTTTTAAAAAAATTACCAAGTTTCAAATCTACAGATGAGTTGCGGATCAAACGGATCTTAGTGTCCATTATATTTCCCCTCACCCGCATATATACAGTAAGGAGGGTGGCTCCTTCGAAACGCGATGCAGATACTCTCACTTTGGACAATACCTTTATTCTCCGCAACTTGGACCAATACTTCCTCGTACAAGAAGAATGTAGTGCCGCAAAGGTAAAAGAAAACGAGGCTATATGATTCACACTGGCGGTCTTAGGCCTCCTTTGGTTCATAGGGTAGGAAAATCATATTAATAGAAAAAACATTAAAAAAATGAGATCACATGTATCTCAAATTCTATGAATAGAAATAGGAAAAGAGATGTCCTTTAATTCATATCATAGAATTTTTTTTCCATTGAGTCTAGGGCTCTAGGCTAATGTTTATTTTCCTATAAAATGTGAAGGATAGGAAGAATTTCTTCATAGAAATAGGATTCTATTCCTACAAACCAAAAGACTCTAATTTTTTTTCCTATACAAATCTTATCCTATAAAATTCCTATACAATTCCTTCAAACCAATGGAGGCCTTAGTTTATTTCAAAAAAATGGCCTTGGTTCGGCCCCTTTGGCCTTTGCCGAGCTCAAAAACAACATTGCTTGCCCGCATTACATGTAGCGGATGCATCATATATATTCCGCGTAGTCATCATCATTTTTGCATCATTCGGGCAGCATGGAGTGGTACGAGCAGCCAATGATTGTTGAGATACTCGTACAATTGAACATGCAGCACGGCACCAGCACATGCTTTGTCTGATCTAGAGTAACCAGATATGAAACAGCCTATTGTGATCCATCAATTATTTGCAAAATATTCGTATCAATGGTCGCAAGGAGGTCAGTAGTTATTTCACATGCACACAAAAAACGAGAGGAAGAAAACAAACACGGCCGTAGTAGGAGTAAGCACAAAACAGATAGTTTCAAATGAAGAACACACCCCGCAAAAAAATGAAAAACACAAAAAAGATAAGTTCAAATGAAAAACACAAAACAGATGGTCTATATCAGCGCAATGTTTCAGGCTCAGTCGATAAACGGTTCTTTAAGCAAGAAAGTCTTTGGGCGGCACTCTGTGCCGGTCCACCGGACCAGGCCGGTCGAGCGCGAGCCCTACGATTGGACTGTGCGAAACTATCTGATGCGCTTTCTTTCGTTTCTCTTTTATCAATGCATGCGCACATGAAGGAGTCCCGCATTCACTGGCCGCCCGCGCTCACCGGCCATCTGAGCTCGCCCTCCGTCGTTCGTACTCGCCGGCCACCCATGCCAACCGCGCTCGGCCTCATCCGCTTGTGCTCGCCGTTTGAAGCACCAACGGTTGGGCTTTGCAACTTTGTTGTTGACCGGTCGCAGTTTCTCCCGCCGATTGGTCGCAGCAGCACCGAGCATCGTCCGCCGCTCCGCCACTGGCACCATTGTCGGCTCGCCCATCGGTTGAAGTTTTTTCTCTAATCGCTCGCAACTTTCGTCAACGCCAGTCGCAACTTTCGCCGTAATCCCGTAGCTTTTCGTGTGTCTCTGGTTGAAGCTTTTCTGTAGCCGGTTGTAGCTTTCTCTCACACCAGTTACAGCCTTTTGCTGTTGGCAGTGGTCGCCTCAAATTTTCGTCAACTCTGGTTGAAGCTTTTTGCAACGGTGGTTGTAGCATTGTTTGTCGTGGATTGCAAATTTTTGTTGTTGGCAGTCGCAAGCCCCAACTTTCATCAACTCTGGTTGAAGCTTTTTGTACCGCTTGGCATGAGTGGTTAGCTATCTCCAAAAAAAAGTCAACAACTGGTTGAAGCTTTTTGTATTCCAGCAAAATGACTCACTGGTTGTAGCTTAGAGCCCGAAAGAACCATTTTGATTTTTCACCTTTTCCCTTTTTTGAGAATCTCAAAAAGGGAGATTTTTTTTTTCCTTTTGGAGAAGCACATTTGTGCTTCACAAAAAATATCTGCAAAACTTTGAGGAAACCGGGCAAAAACTCAAAAAAAAAAGGAAAAAAACTATCTAAATCCCGAAAATACGTATAGAAAAATAAACAAAACAAAGTTCAGAGGGAGCGCCGAACACGTGACACGTGGCGGCGGCTCGCGGCGCACCACTTGACGCGCTCCCAGGCCACAAAAGTGACCACTGCATGAGCCCCGCAAGGGATAACTAGTAGTTAGTTGCTCTCTTCTTTTCTGAGAACGAAAATTCAGCCTCTTGATGTAACCTTGGGCCTACCTATTTGGCGGTATTGTAGAGCCGTGGACATACTCTGGATATGGGGAGCTCCTATCTGCCGCTCTCTGCGATAAACAACCGCCCCTTCACGCAAGATCTGCCCGACTAGGCTGGTCCATTGGCAACACGAGTGAGCGCCAGTATCAAGCGGGAGACCAGACGGAACAAAAAGGATTTCTAGCGAACCGAACCGGCAATATAGCAAATTGGTACCGCACCGAATGTTTTTCAAAAACCTAATGTACTTTTAGAGCGTGTGAACAACTTTAGATTTTTTTTTGTGAAATTGGGAATTCTAACGTTTTTTACAAACAGGAACAATTTTTTTAAAAATATATAAAAACATCTACAGGTTTTTAGAAGCACAATCATTTTTTGAAAAAATTCAAAAAGAAGAACAAATTTCAAAAAATTGTGCAAGTTCAAGAAACATGAACTTTTTTGAAATCACGAAGATATCTTGAGCATTTTTTTAATGAAAACATTTTTTAGTTATAAGATTTTATTTGAAATTCTAGATGTTATTTGGAAAACCAAACAACTTTTAAAATACAAAAAAAGATTTTTTTTTTGTTTTATATTTGTGAACAGTTTTTGAAAACTCAAATACTTTTTGAAATTTGGTTTTTTGGAAATTTTTGAATAAAAAAAAAGAATAGAAGAGAAAGAATAAAAAAACAAGTAAAGAAAACAGAGTAAAAACCCGGTTGTTCCCAACGGTACAGTATGTGTGCTACTCTTAAATTAGGCCGGGCCAAATAGGACCGCTCATGTGCGTTTTGGCGCCAATTTTACGTGGAGCACCTCAAATAGGAAAACGTGCGGTGCACCCGCCCTTTTAAGTGACGGAGCTAAGGGAGGACGAGCAGGATCAGGGCCCCTAATGATTGCTTCTTTCCCAAGTTATAGGTGTATGTCCGTTACAATTAGAGTTAGGATTAATTCCACCCCCCGCCCTCCCCAAGAGATGCGATCAAGTATTGAAGCAAGCCCACCAATGTAAAAATGGAAAGGGTTTGATCCGGTTTCAATGATGGCGCGTGACTCGCTACACATAGGGAAGCTTGTCGGTTCTGCAAAGGGCGGGGCGACAACGCGTAGCCAATGACCTAAGATATCTTGCCACACAGAAAAGTAAAATTGCTACATCGATCCTTCATTGTTTGTACCGTGTGATAATACTGATCCATATTATAATTTGGATCGCAACAATTTATCAATTTTGATGAAATTAGTGAGTGCACTGGTTTCTTGATTTAAGCCCACAAATTTCATACCCTAAATTAGATATGATGCACAAGTTCAACCACTCAGATTTAATTTGTCTAGTCATGAATACAACAAAACATATATTGATTTTATGGGATCGTTGCTCCAATCTCACAACGGTGTCCACATTAAACTTTCAAAAGTGTTCAAGATATTTGGCATGTCGGTTTTTTTTCTGTTTTGATTGTCAACTGTTCCCCCCCCCCCCCCCCCCCAATACCCAAATTCTGGCTCCACCAGTGACCCTTGTAGTGCTATTGGTGCACCAGACAACTAAAACGCACTCAAGTGTTTGAAAAATGTGAAAATAATTTGGACTTACACAAAAAAATATCTACCACGCCAAAAAAATCATATTCAATTTAGACCTAGAACTCTAAAAACAAAAAAAGTCAAATCACATTATGAACAGTACCCATTTTATATTGGGCCATAAATTTGGCCCATTAACACAAACAATGCTAAATTGTTATTTTTGTTTCTCAAGTTCTAATGGAAACTTACTTTGATTTTTTGTGACATGATTGAAATATATCAATTGTGCGTGCTAAATTATTTGTAGATATTTTGAATATTTTTAGCATGACTTTTGAACATCCGGTGCACCGCTAGCACCACAAGATTGAATGCGCCGATATGTTCCAGACATACTATCATAGCAAGGATTTCCTAGGGGTGATATCTATGATGTCTCGAGTGCTCCTAGAGAAAATACCATGCTGAACATGCGTGCATATGTGCCCGAAATGCCAAAACAAATTATAAGAAGACAAATATTTTTTATTTCTTTTTTGCAAAAAATATCGTATGTGTATTATTCACATGTTAATTTTTCCAACGAAATGACTTCCATGTTGGAGACGAATAGAAACAAAATCAATAATGTATTAAACTTAGTAATCACATTTTTCAGTTGCAATTTTGCCTTTTTACCAACAAGTCCCCCAAGTATTTTGTTGTGAAACTTTATACGTGAGTAACAGACTATATGATGTTTTTGTACAAAAACTAGCAAGATGCCCGTGCATTGCACGGAACATCAAGATGCCTTTTTTTTACAAATCATCTGTTGTGATTGACCCGTACAGGAGTAATCCAATTTGTAAAAACTAATGATATCTCAAGAATTTTATCGAAAAAATGGTATCTCGAGAATTTCATCGAAAAAATGACATCTCGAGAAAGATGAGAGATAAGGTGAGGATGAGTGGGCCATGGTGATGACTGGTGGTCGGACTGGGCGAAGGCATGGGGATGGACGGCGCCGGCAGCGGCCACCATGCCATATTGTGGGAGATAAGGATGAATAAGGCAAGGCCTAATCTGTAAATGTGGAGAGAGGTGCGGGTTTTTGTGTAAAATTGTCATAGTTTGCTTTCTATCCGTCAGATATAGATCGCACGGTCTATATTACAAGATGGCAGGCACACCATCATCACCAACTCGGTTTTTAATAAGAGTAGAGATATGAAACATTTCACTTTTGTAGAATTTTAAATTTATTTTCTGCTAAATTGGGTGCATGTGCACCCATATTCCAAATATCTGCCCTAGTGCTCCTAGTCCCCGCACTATGCGGTGCGACGCAAGCAAACACTCACCCCCACCCACTTCTTCCCAGCGGCGATGTAGTTGGCCTGCAAAAAGCCCTAGTGGCCAACAACTATAGCATAAACTGGCTAGGTTTTTCAGATCGGTTTTTTGGCAGGATTTTTATTAAATTAAATATTTTCCTATTTTCAAAACCATGAGTTAAAAAAATGATTGTGAATTTAAAACATATTGGTCATTTTGAAAAAATCATGAATTTCAAAAATGTTCCCAAATTCAAATAATGTTTGCATATTTGGAAAACAAATAATGAATTAAATATTTGAAAATTTAAAAAGGTTTGTTGTTTGAGAAACGTCCATGAACTCAAAAAATAAAATTCCATAAAATAATTTTATTGATTAAAAAATCATGGGTTTTGAATATGTCCCTCAATTTGGAAAATATTTTTGAATTCTAGAAAGCCAAAATATAATAATGTTTTTAGATGTCATAAAATGTTCACAGTTACGAAAAATATTAATGGATTTAGAAATTGGTCCCTAGATTCAACCAATGGTCACAATTTTGAAAGTTTGAAAATAGTAAGCAAAAAGGTAAAACATAAAAAGGAAAACATGTAAGAAGAACCTGTAATAATGGTGTAGCAAAACGTGGAAAAAAATCTGGTACGTGGATAAACTAGCTTCCCAAAACAGATTTAAAAACCCGTAACAGTACAGGCCCAAATAGCGTGACAGAGGTTGTGGGCCAGGACATTTAAGCATTGTATCCCGGTTTTCGGGGAACTTCACAGTCCTGTATGTTTTTTTTGTAGATTTCCGTAATCTTCTAGAAGGCTACCGTTCGGCTTGTTTTCCAGTTTATTCTAATTTTCATTGTTTTAAACATACAAAAACTCTATAAAAAATTTCAAGATGTACTCCTTTTGTAAATTTTCAAGTTTTTCAAAAAGCTCAAAAGGTGTCATATTTTTGGAAAATGTTCATCTTAGAAAAAAAATGCAAGTTCTCAGAAAATCTTTGAAAATTTCAAAAACTGTTCACATTTTTAAAACGATATTCATTGAAAAATATAAAAAGAAATAAAAAAAGTTAAATTTGGAAAATAACTTGTTCATTTAATTCTAGTGGAAAATAGACTGAAAACCAGAGAAAAAAACAATTGTAAACTAATATAAAACAAAAATGGCGAGAAGCAATCTACGTTACACCAGGATGCATTGAACAAGACCTGACAACCCAAAAGGTATGTACCAATTCTCTCGGACAAGGCGGTCCCAATATGTATCCCTCTTTTCCTCAAAAAATAAAATATATCCCTTGTTTTTTTTGGGAGGATAAAGATATCCCTTGTTGCCAGTTGTGCCAGCAAGGGTGCTGATAGGACCTCCAATACTGCACGCTGGGAGGAGATGCAGCGCACCCATCGCTCCCCTGGCTTATGTGCGGAGCGCTTCTTTTTTTAAACTAGACGATACCCCGCACGTTATTGCAGAAATATTTTGCAATACATTTCAAAGATATTTGATTGTATGTGACATGAATATTTGAAATAATAATGTGAAAACTAAAACTGAAAATATGTATGGTTTATTGTGTTTGACAATTGTATAGTTGTAAAGAATTCAGTAAATATAAATAGCATAATAGAATGAAAAATGGCATTCATAACTGCATATTGAGGTGGGCCTTTTTATGTGCATGGTTGCATGTAGAAGTGAGCATTTCTTTCATGATGATGTGGCATGCTTACATGTTGAGAGAAATAGATTAGTGGGGGCTAGGTATTTAGATATAGAAGATTTTGTTTTCTTATTTTCTTTTTTCTTTTCCATGTTTCCTATTTAAGTAATTCAGGATGTCAAACGTTTCAAATTTTAAAAGTTTGTGCATATCGAAAATAATATAAAAAATATAAAAAACAATGTTTGTGATTTAAAAAATAGAATATTCAGATAATGCTCACGATATTTAAAAAAGGTCACCAATTTCAAAATTGTTCGTAATTTTACAAAACATGTTTGCATAAACAGAAAATGTTTAGGAATTTTTAAAAATATCCATGTATTCAAAAAATGTTGAGAAACTAAACAAGTGCTCACATATTTCAAATTGTTCAAGATATTTTTTAAATGTTCACCAAATTCATAAAATGTTTGGGAAATTAAATATGTTTGTTGATTCAGAATTTTTCCTGTATTTGAAATATGTTCGCGCATTTCATAAATTCGAAAAAAAATATTCATCATTTCCAAAAATGATCGACGATTCCAAAGAAATATTAACGGGTTTCCCAAAAATGTCTGTGAATTTTTAAAACAATTCACAATATATTTTTTAAATGTTCATGATTTAAGAAATTTGTATTCTAATTTGTGGATAATGTTAATTTGGAAAACAATCGCGATTATAAAAATATTCTTAAGTTCCAGAACTGTTGGTGTTCAAAAATTGTTCACGAATTGAGAAAATATGACCACAAAACTGAAAGATGATCGCTAAAAAAGAAAAGGAAAGTAAAAAGAAAAAAGTAATCAAAAAATGACGTATGAAAAAGAAGAAAACCAGAAAACCAACAGGGATGTTTCTTTTTTTTAGAGAAACAGGCGAGGATGTGTATTGCCTGTAGCGATACAAGCGCATACATATCGCTCCCGCCCCGCACATATTATTCACTACATCCTGCCTACTAGGGTAGGTATGCCTAAAAAAACTAGCGTAGGTAAAATCCATGAGTTTTTTTACTGGTGTTTCCTGCATTAAAAAATAGAAAAATGTCCAATAATATTCGTGGATTGATTTTTTTAGTGAATTCAAAATAAATCATAACCTCGAAAAATTTCACTGATTTAAAGAACGTTCATGAATTCCTGATAGTTTTCGTGAATTCAAAAAATTTCATGAATGAAAAAAAACTGTAAATTTGAAAATATCTATGAATTTGAAATTATTTAAAAATTTGAGAAATATGTCAAAATTTGGTAAATTTTCAGGAATTTGAAAAATGTTGAGGGATAAAAAAAAGACGCTCTTGAATACTAAAAGCTGAAAAGGTATTGCAAACTATGAAAATGTTCATTGAGTTGAAAATGTTCATTGACTCACAAAGATCACGAAATTAAAAAATAAATCTTGAATTTAGATAAATTTAAAAAATTACAAATTTATTAAATATTCGTCTATTAAACAGTGTTCATGAATTTGAAAAACATATTCAAGTATACGAAAATATGTTGACAAATATGAAAAATATATGCAAATCAAAAAGTGTTTATGGATTAAAAAATAAAGAGAAAACCCGGTGGAAAATGAACCAAATGGATGGTTCCTAAAAGCTTAACCTTCTCAAAAATGTTCCCTAGCTGACGAAGCGTAGCCGGCGAGCTCTTCCTAATGGGCCGACACACCTTCATATGAGAGTGGGCATTCAAAGGGATTTTTTGCGGGAAATAACTTGTATTACACATGTAGCATAACTACTTCATACTTACATAATTCGACAATGTTTTCAGTTCCACCATGCCACATGGCCGTCCAGCCACTAGCTCTAGCATAATTAGCCAAAGTATGACTAACATTATTACAATTTCGTCGAACGTGAGCAATATAAGTATTTTGTTGTGTCATGAGCAATTTGATATCATGCACAAGGAATCCAAAGCTTGATCTATCCATACCTTCTTTCCTCACAAGGTTAACCGCTTCAAGACAATATTTCTCAATATATATTGGGAGTTGGGTCCACAGCACGGGGAGAGACAGACCTTCTTTGATAAAAAATATAATTCGTCTTTCCAAGGCAGATGAACAATCTTGAAGGCACCTGCACAAATAAAATACTATCTCCAAGTGTAGGTACCTTCAGCATTATTCGCACTGACTCTTTATTAGGTTAGATGCAGTGCACTCGAGCCGGTCCAGCCAGAGGTGATTTTTTCCCCGGCAATTGAAGTGCGTTGGATATAGCGTCTTTTTTGGTTTCTTGTACCATCTACTCCCTCCGTTTAGAAATACTTGTCATCAAAATGAATAAAAATGGATGTATCTAGAACTAAAATACATCTAGATACATCCATCTCAATGACAAGTATTTTCGGACGGATGGAGTATTTTTTTATATGTTCATAGGGCGATTTCACCGTATGGTCACCCTTGGCATGTTCCTGGGGTCCATTTTGCCACACATATGAACCCCGACGAGCTCCCGTGTAGTCAAAATCGTCGGAGAAGTAGGAAACTAACACTCTGGGGAAAAAATACGAGAGAATGGTTAACTGGGCCAGCTTGGACGTTCCCTGGCCTGTTGGGCCTAACACGCAGCAACCAGCAGGTCCAATAGTGTCATTACTTCCCTGCCCTCCTTTATGAGCCGGCTCTTTTCGGCTCATGATTCTTAAGAATCCGATTCTAGGAAACTGCCCACAGGACCAACCGTCCAGTACTTTTCTAAGATTCTAGTACGAGATTGGTGTATGAGTTATATGCTAAAATGTTCATAGTACCCCTAGCCTAGAGCTATGTACAGAATTGTTAACACTTGGCCCTTTTGAATCATACAACTTTATACTCCATGTACAATAGCCATCAATAATACAATTTTTACTTCATTGTGTATACAAAAAAAATCGTACAACTTATACTACCAAAATACACATTTTAATCTCCATCTACAGTAGCCATCAATCACACAACTTACACTCCATATGAAATAATCATCCAAATATTTCACTAGCAGCCATCAAATTAGCATACAAATACCACCATCAAACGTAAGAGATGTTAAACTTCATGTACTAGCCAATGCAACCAGAAATTTGAAGCTTAATGTGGCTAGTGCATGAATTTTAACTTGGTATCAAGGCCTAAGGTCTTGAGTTCAAGTCCTGGCTTTCGCAATTTATCGAAAATGTATTGTTCCCCTTCTATGTCCATGTATAGGCCTCTTGAGCCATATCTCCGAGTCTATTCACGTGTTGACTTCCCGCGTCACATGTGAGAGGGGTGTTGAAGTGTATATGTGGATTGCCTAGCCATTTTCCTCAGTTTGTACTTTTCGTTGCATTGGCCAATGCATCAAGCTTAACAAGAGAGAATGAAGATGTAGAGAGAAGAGAGGAGACAAAGATAGGGGAGAGAGGGAGAGGAGCTCACCTGTGGTTGGTGAGGCAAGTTGGGGTGGGGCGGCCGGCGAGGCAGGATGAAGGGGTGGTTGGGGCGGGCTGGACGAGGTGGCGGTTGACTAGGCGGCCGGCGGACTGGACATGGTGGAGATAGCCTGGACTGGGTGGCAGCGGACTGGGCAAAGCTTTGAAGCTTGTGGGATCGAGCGGCGGTGTTCTTGTGTGTGGAGAACTGGAGTGGCATTTTGACCATAAATACCACGTCAAATAGCGGTAGACTTTAAAAAGGAATAATTTTCTTTTGAGGGGCAGAACAGAATCGCCTACTTTCGATGATTCCCTGTTGCACTGTGATTCTCAGATGATTCTAGGCGATTCCTGGGGCAGAGGTGAGTCCTTTTGTGATTCTTGATTTCTCAAACCGTGATTCTTCAGAATTGGTCGGAAAGAACTGGCCCTGATTGTCCCAAAAACATATTTCCCTTCATGGGCCATAGTAGGCCTGCATAGCTCATGAAGGGAGACACGAATTGATTGTGTGCTCGCTTGCCTGTCTGACTGTTATCTAATGACCCACAAGTATAAGGGATCTATCATAACCTTTCGATAAGTAAGAGTGTCGAACCCAACAAGGAGCAGAAGGAAATGATAAGCGGTTTCCAGTAAGGTATTCTCTGCAAGTACTGAAATAAGTGGTAACAGATAATTTTGTGATAGGATAATTTGTAACGAGCAACAAGTAACAAAAGTAAATAAAGTGCAGCAAGGTGGCCCAATCCTTTTTGTAGCAAAGGACAAGACTGGACAAACTCTTATATAGAGAAAAGCGCTCCCAAGGACACATGGGAATATCATCAAGCTAGTTTTCATCACGTTCATATGATTCGCGTTCGGTACTTTGATAATTTGGTATGTGGGTGGACCGGTGCTTGGGTACTGTCCTTACTTGGACAAGAATCCCACTTATGATTAACCTCTATTGCAAGCATCCGCAACTACAACAAAAGTATTAAGGTAAACCTAACCATCGCATGAAACATATGGATCCAAATCAGCCACTTACGAAGCAACGCATAAACTAGGGTTTAAGCTTCTGTCACTCTAGCAACCCATCATCTACACATTACCTCCTAATGCCTTCCTCTAGGCCCAAATAATGGTAAAGTGTTATGTAGTCTACGTTCACATAACACCACAAGAAGAGAGACAACATACATCTTATCAAAATATCGAACGGATACCAAATTCACATGACTACTAATAGCAAGACTTCTCCCATGTCCTCAGGAACAAACGTAACTACTCACAAAGCATATTCATGTTCATAATCAGAGGGGTATTAATATGCATATAGGATCTGAACATATGATCTTCCACCAAATAAACCAACTAGCATCAATTACAAGGAGTAATTAACACTACTAGCAACCTACTAGTACCAATCCTGGACTTGGAGACAAGAATTGGATACAAGAGATGAACTAGGGTTTTGAGAGAAGATGGTTGAGGGAGTCCTAGATTAGGGGGTGTCCGGATGGCCAGACTGTACCTTCAGCCGGACTCCTGGACTATGAAGATACAAGATTGAAGACTTCGTCCCGTGTCCGGAAGGGACTTTCCTTGGCGTGGAAGGCAAGCTTGGCGATACGGATATATAGATCTCCTACCATTGTAACCGACTTTGTGTAACCCTAACCCTCTCCGATGTCTATATAAACCGGAGGGTTTTAGTCCGTAGGACAACATACAGAACAACAATCAAACCATAGGCTAGCTTCTAGGGTTTAGCCTCTCCGATCTCGTCGTAGATCTACTCTTGTACTACCCATATTATTAATATTAATCAAGCAGGACATAGGGTTTTACCTCCATCAAGAGGGCCCGAACCTGGGTAAAACTTCGTGTCCCTTGCCTCCTGTTACCATCCGGCCTAGACGCACAGTTCGGGACCCCCTACCCGAGATCCGCCGGTTTTGACACTGACATTGGTGCTTTCATTGAGAGTTCCTCTGTGCCGTCGCCGTTAGGCTTGATGGCTCCTACGATCATCAATAGCGATGCAGTCCAGGGTGAGACCTTCCTCCCCGGACAGATCTTCGTCTTTGGCGGCTTCGCACTGCGGGCCAATTCACTTGGCCATCTGGAGCAAATCGAAAGCTATGCCCCTGGCCGTCAGGTCAGATTTGGAAGTTTAAACTATACGGTTGACATCCGGGGGGACTTGATCTTTGACGGATTCGAGCCATTGCCGAGCGCGCCGCACTGTCACGACGAGCATGATCTAGCTCTGCCACCGAACAGTGCCCTGGAGGCCGCACCCGCATTGGCTTCGACCCTTAATTCGGAGGCAACGGCGCCGATCGAGGATGGGTGGTTGGACGCCGCCTCGGGGGCTGCGATCCCAACGGTGATCGAGCCGAAAACCAGCCCCGCACTCCGCGAGACTCGTGACTCCAAAGAGCCGGACTCCTCTCCGGACTCCGAACCCTCCGTGCCCCTGCCGATCGAATCCGATTGGGTGTCGATCATGGAGTTTACTGCCGCGGACATCTTTCAGCACTCGCCTTTCGGCGATATTCTGAAGACACTAAAGTCTCTCTCTTTATCAGGAGAGCCATGGCCGGACTACGGTCGGCAAGGTTGGGATACAGACGATGAAGAAATTCAAAGCCCACCCACCACCCACTCTGTAGCCACTGTCGACGATTTAACCGACATGCTCAACTTCGACTCTGAAGACATCGACGGTATGGACGCCGATGAAGGAGACGATGAAGAACCAGCGCCTATTGGGCCCTAGAAAGCCACCTCGTCATATGATGTACACATGGTGGACGCACCAAAAGATGACGACGAGGAGCGGAAGGACGCACCGAAGGCTTGTTCCCTCGAGAAACAGTCAAAGCGGCGACGCAAGCGCCGCCCCAAATCCCGCCTCGACAGAAATAACGATCACACAGACCCAGCGCTGGAGTAGGGCGAACCGCTGCCGGACAACGGCAATCCGGATAATCAAACCGAACAAACAAATTCTATCAAGGATAATGGTCCGGACGACATAACGCCGGACAGGCACCCGGAGCAGTAGAATGCCCGTAAAAGGCTTGTTGCCACCGCGAGGAGTCTTAAAAAGCAGAAGCAAAGGCTCAAGGCTGCGCAAGACACACTCCAAATCAGATGGAGTAAAATACTCAACACAGCAGCGAGGTACGGCGACAATCGCCCCTCCAAGAGCTACCCAAAGCGGAAGCTGCTACCTGAATTCGATGAGGAGGCCTCAGACCCCCCACAACCAAATATCAAAGCAGCCACCTGGCCGGATAGACGACCCCTCTACCAACACAGAGCGGCATACAATGCCACTCACAATACAACACGCGACCCATGCGAGGGCTCGCACCCAAAGGACGACGCAACAAGATCCATCTATGGACCACGCAAGCGCGCCCAGCATACAATGCAACACAACAAACATCCAAACAACGTGGCACACCCAGCTACAGGGGTGCCGCACACCCCCTATGTTTCACCGATGAGGTGCTGGACCATGAATTTCCAGAGGGATTCAAACCCGTAAACATAGAGACATACGACGGAACAACAGACCCTGGGGTCTGGATTGAGGACTACATCCTTCATATCCATATGGCTCGAGGAGATGATCTCCACGCCATTAAGTACTTACCCCTCAAGCTCAAAGGGCCAACTCGTCACTGGCTTAAAGGCCTCCCCGAAAGCTCCATTGGAAGTTGGGAAGAGTTCAAAGACGCCTTTCGGGCAAATTTTCAAGGGACTTATGTCCGACCTCCGGATGCGGATGATTTGAGTCATATAACTCAACAGCCCGGAGAGTCAGCCCGAAAGCTTTGGAATAGGTTTCTTTCTAAAAAGAACCAGATTGTCGACTGTCCAGACGCCGAAGCCTTGGCAGCTTTTAAGCATAGCGTCCGTGACGAATGGCTCGCCAGACACCTCGGCCAAAACAAGCCGAGAACGATGGCCGCATTAACAAGCCTCATGACACGCTTTTGCGCGGGTGTGGACAGCTGGCTAGCCAGATGCAGCACCAGTGACCCCAGTACATCTGAAGTTAGAGATGGAAATGGGAAATCACGGCGCAACAGTAATAACAAACGCCAGAATAAAGAAGACAGCACAAAGGGCATGGCAGTAAACGCCAGATTCAAAAGCTCTCGGCCAGGTCAAAAGCCGCCCTCTAAAGGCACCAAGGATGAACTGTCCAGCCTCAACAAAATTCTGGACCAAGTATGTCAGATCCATAGTACCCCTGGTAAACCTGCTAATCATACCCACAGAGAATGTTGGGTCTTCAAGCAGTTCGGCAAGCTCAACGCCGTACACAAGGGGGAGGATACACCAAGTGAAGACGAGGACGAGCCTCCCAAGCAAGACACTGGGGAACAAAAGATATTTCCACCAGAAGTCAAAACAGTAAACGTGTTACACGTGATCAAGGGAAAAAACAACGCGGCACTCCCAGGAAAATATACCCAAGTGCCTGTCACCGCGAAGTCCCGCCACTGGTCGTCTCAACCGATCACTTTCGACCATCGTGATTCCTCAGCAAGTATCCGATGCGCAGGATGGGCTGCCTTGGTATTAGACCCAGTAATTGGCGGATATCACTTCACACGAGTCTTCATGGACGGTGGCAGCAATCTAAACCTAATATATCAGGATACAATCCGCGGGATGGTGTTAGACCCAACAAAAATTCGCCATAGCAATACTACCTTTAAAGGAGTAACGCCAGGCCCAGGGGCTCGTTGTACGGGCTCCCTCCTACTACAAGTTATATTCGGCTCCCCCGATAACTTCCGTCGCGAGCATTTAACCTTCCACATCGCTCTGTTCCAAAGTGGCTATCAAGCACTGCTCGGACGCGAAGCTTTCGCTCGCTTTAATGCAATACCACACTACGCCTCCCTCACACTCAAGATGCCTGGTCCACGTGGCATCATTTCAGTGAACGGAAATATCAAGCGATCTCTGCGCGCCGAAGAGAGTGCGGCTGCCTTGGCAGCCGCACACTAAAGGCGCCCGGACCAGCGAAAGCATCCAATAGGTCGTTAAGACCTCAGACACAACTAATCAGGTCCGGCGCCGCTATTTACACTGAATAAATGGTCACACCCCTATTTGTCAAAACAAGGGGCTCAACGCGCGCAGACAAGTGGCAATTTCTTCTCATCTTGAATTATACATGGTTTCTTTAAAAACTATCTTTTTGCACGACAACTTTTTCACCTAAATTCCTCTCTTTTACAGACAATCATCGTGCTACACCCGTCCAGGATACGGCACAACGGAGACACAGGCGCAGACGTGCAGCAGGGATCCGCTCCAAGGATTCTTTTAGATTAAGACCCTGCATAAACCTTTTTTACTGTCTTTTGTTGATACATATCCACCGTTGAGAAGGATGCTGACGTCTTGGCATATGGCCACGCCAGAACAATGCACGTACCTGGACACAAGGGGCTTCTTACAAAGGCCATTATTTAGGCCCGGTTTATACCACAAAGACCGAATACCTTAGGGAGTGTTCGGCGTCGCGAGTTTGGCCCTATATGCATCAGCTCCGAATCATTGTCTTTGGTCAAATGTTGGGTTTGCCCGGCTCCTGTGTTTTGGTGCCTTACGTTCCGCTTTACCGGCTAAGGTAGCACCAGGAGAACTACTGCGATTGTGCCCTGGTTCATCCGGACGAGCACCTCAGTAGAGAAAGCCGAAAACTGATTGTCATGATATAGCGTGAGACTGGTCAACCACTCGATGGCCTGTTGGAATGTTAGAATTCCTCCGCCTTAACGAAGGGCCGTTTTTCGGCCAGGCATGTACGCACCCCGGGATCGGGAGAGTGCGGAACCACCAGGGGCTATCTAGTAGCCCCATTGTCAAACTTCTATAGCTAAGTGAAAGTGCTAAAGCATTATAGTCCGGTTGCCTCGCTCGCTCCGCTATCACCTCCTTAATAGGACCAAGACGTTGGGTTAAGTGTGAACGCGTGTTTTTTGCGAGCACCTCCGCATTATATGCGTGGGGGTTGAAGCCGACGGCTGCAATCTTTCAGGTTATACACATGTATACATAAACGGCCGCCCAGGAGGCATCATATTACTTTCAGGCAAAAGTATAAAAATAGCCTTATAAAAATTTATAAAAGCATTTTGCTTACAATGAGATTACATATCACTCAAACATAATATTTTTTGAGCACTGGGTCTCTATCAAACGAGCACCCTCAAGAACTTCTTCAAAGTAGTGCTCAGCAGCCATTCGACCTATGGTCGAATCCCGCACTGCAACAGTGGTAGCATCCATCTCCGCCCAGTATGCTTTAACACGGGAAAAGGCCATCCGTGAGCCCTCTATGCACGCCGACCTCTTCATCGCATTAATGCGCGGCACCACGTCAAGGAACTGCTGCACCAAGCTGAAATAGGTGTTCAGTTTTGGCCTTTCCGACCATAGCTGATCCACAACAGACCCCATGGCGAGTCCGGACAACCTATTCAGTTCGGCCCATTCAGCTAATTGGTCAGTCAATGAAAGTGGACGCTCGGGAGAATGGAATTGTGTCCAAAACAGCTGGTCCACTTCACGGTCTGTCTGACCCTGGAAGTACTTGGCCGCATCGGCAGCGCTCGCCGCCAAATCCATATACACATCCTCCGAACTCCACAGCCGATCCAGAGAGGCATACCGTGGATCTCCGAACTTCCTCCGCAACATAAAGGATTTCCCAGCTACAATATCCCAAGCTTCCCGCAGCTCCTCCTTCTTCGCCCTCATAGCAGAGCAGATGTCTTTTCTCGTCGCAGCAGCCTTCTCAAAGTCCGATGCCTTCGCTAGGTTTTCCTTTTCAAGAACCTGGCAACGGTTGGCGGCGGCTTTTAATTCTATGGCCATCTTGGCCATCTTATCTCGGCTCTCGCCATGCGCGGCCTTCTCAGCTTTCAACCCTTCGGCCGTCTTCAAAGCAGACGCATTACCAAACCTCGCTTGTTCCTTGGCTCGGGCAAGTTCTGCCTGCAAGGCTTCAACAGTGGCAGCTCCATCTGCAGTCACAACATATTAAAGATACTGGCATCATGCTGCTCTTACTATGTGGCATTTACCAGATAATGACACTTACCCTGTGCCTCGTCAAGCCTTTTGTTAACAAGCTCGATGTCGGCGTCTGCCGCATCCAACTGCCGTTTTAAATGGGCAAACTCGCTAGTCCAGCTAGCCACCAGAGCTTCCATCACCTGCACATAGAGACAATATGGTTATTACCTGGGAATATGATCCTCTGTTCATCGTCGTTTCCGACGACAACCAGAGTCTCAGGGGCTACTATCTACACAGGGCACACCTAGCATGTGCAGGACTATCATACATTATTTTACGTACCTCAAAGCATGTCAGTAGACTCATAAAAGCTTCATGCAATCCGCTTTCGGCGGACGAGATTCTCTCCATCACCGTATTCATCAGCACACGGTGTTCATCTGAGATGGCCGCTCGCCCCACCAACTCCCTCAGAACATCCGATCGCACACCAGACGGTGCCGGACTCTTTTGTCCGCTCTCTTTGGGAGCCGGACACTGGGAGCTTCAGGGGTCAATGGGATTATCTTCTGGCCTCACCGGACTCGGAGAGGCCCTCCGCGACGACACTTCGGGGTCGCCCGCTTCCGGAGCGGAGGAGTCCGGAGGAGGCGTTTCGCTCTCCATCATCTCTGGAAGAAGATCCCCCGAAGACGAGCTCATTTGAGAGGGGCTAAGGCCCGAACTGCAAAGATATATGCGGTAGTTATTTTCTTAGAAGAAAAAGATGGCATACCTGTACTATTAAAGTATTTCGGGTCACTTACGACTCGCTGGAGAATTGATCCCCCCGCGGACTTTGTGCGGCAAAAGCACCCCCCAAGGTAGGACCCTCTGTGGGAGACTTCTTCTCCCGTTTGGAAGCTTCGGCTTCCGAATCCCCGGGCGCAGTCCTTTTCCTCCTCCGGTCGTCTTCCTTCATGGAGACGCTCACTCCCTCGGTTAGAATGGGCAGCATTGGGGGCCCGCGTCCGCCCGTATTATCCTTCCCAGTATCTTCCTTCAAGGGCTCCGGCCAAGGTGTGACCTGGAGCATCTTTTCCAATACCGGATTGTCCAAACCCTCAGGGAGGGGGGCCGAACACCGAATCAACTTCGCCTTTGTTAGCCAGTCCTGGTCAAAAAGCGAACTCTCAGAAATAACTTTGTAACAAATGAGAGATAGTATGTTCGGCCGGAAGATTCCTTACCTGTTCGGCGGCGCGGTTACTGCTCAGGCCCACGTCCTCAGTGATTTCCGGACACTCTACCTGAGGTCCGAAGAATGACTTGTACATCTCCTCGTGCGTCAGGCCGAGGAAATTTTGAATGACACGCGGTCCCTCGGGATTGAACTTCCACAAGCGAAGGGGCCGGCGTTTGCAAGGCTGGACTTGACGAACCAGCATAACTTGTATTACCGCAACCAAACTAAAATCTCCATTGAAGAGATCTCGAATGCGGCTTTGCATTATAGGCACGTCCTTGGCTGGACCCCAGCTCAGACCTCTGCTGATCCATGACATCAGTTGTGGTGGAGGGCCCGAGCGGAAAACAGGGGCGGCCGCCCACTTGGCACTTCTAGGAGCTGTGATGTAGAACCACTCCTGTTGCCACAATTCAGACACCTCTGGAATGGAACCTTTGGGCCATGGAGCTCCCGTCATCTTGCATATTGAGGCACCTCCACACGCGGCATGTTGCCCCTCGATTATCTTCGGCTTTACTTCAAAGGTCTTGAGCCACAGGCCAAAGTGAGGGGTAACCCGGAGGAAGGCCTCACACACAACAATGAATGTCGTGATATGAAGAAAGGAGTCTGGAGCTAGATCATGGAAATCTAGCCCGTAATAAGACATTAAACCCCTGACGAAAGGATCCAGAGCAAGGCCTAGACCTCGGAGGAAGTGGGAGACAAACATGACGTTCTCGTTGGGTTCGGGGGAGGGGACGGCCTGCCCTCGGGCAGGCATCCGATGCAAAATCTCGGCGGTCAGATATCTAGCCTCCCTCAACTTTTTGATGTCTTCTTCCGTGACGGAGGAAGGCACCCATCGGCCTTGAAGGCTAGATCCGGACATGACTGAAGGTTCAGAGCACCTGACCTGAACTTTGGGTGTTTGAGCTTGAGGTGGGGGAAGGATTCGATTGAGCACGGGAGGGAAAAAATAAAAGCCTTGTCCCTTTATAAAGAGGGTGAATATCAAGCGTCCTCTCCGTGGTCGTTTGGACTTGCCTATAGTCTAGGAGTCCTAGAAGCGGTTGGGTTACCCACGCCCGTATTGATGAGAATCCAAGAATAAGGGGACACGATCTCTGCTTCGACGAGACGTGCCAAGGAAACCGCCTCGCATGACACGCTGAGGTGGGACAATAAAACGTTTCGAATAAAGGCTTGGTCGTGGTGCGATGTCACACTACGGAATACGCCAGCAGATTAGATTTGTGTAAATATTATTCTCTCTATGGCAATATGTGGAAAGTTATTTTGCAGAGCCGGACACTATCTTTGTGTTCAAGATCTTCTATGAAGTACTTGGAGGAGGAACCCGCCTTGCAATGCCGAAGACAATCTGCGCGCCGGACTTGTCGTCATTGAAGCCTGGTTCAGGGGCTACTGAGGGAGTCCTGGATTAGGGGGTGTCCGGATGGCCGGACTATACCTTCATCCGGACTCCTGGACTATGAAGACACAAGATTGAAGACTTCGTCCCGTGTCCGGAAGGGACTTTCCTTGGCGTGGAAGGCAAGCTTGGCGATACGGATATATAGATCTCCTACCATTGTAACCGACTTTGTGTAACCCTAACCCTCTCCGGTGTCTATATAAACCGGAGGGTTTTAGTCCGTAGGACAACATACAGAACAACAATCATACCATAGGCTAGCTTCTAGGGTTTAGCCTCTCCGATCTCGTGGTAGATCTACTCTTGTACTACCCATATTATCAATATTAATCAAGCAGGACGTAGGGTTTTACCTCCATCAAGAGGGCCCGAACCTGGGTAAAACTTCGTGTCCCTTGCCTCCTGTTACCATCCGGCCTAGACGCACAGTTCGGGACCCCCTACCCGAGATCCGCCGGTTTTGACACCGACAATGGTGTTGGTGAAGATGTTGATGGAGATTGCCCTCTCCCGATGAGAGGAGCGTTGGTGATGACGTTGGCAATGATTTCCCCCTCCCAGAGGGAAGTTTCCCCAGCAGAACAGCTCCGCCAGAGCCCTAGATTGGTTTCGCCAAGGTTCCGCCTCGTGGCGGCGGAGTTTTTGTTTGAGAAGATGGCTTCTGATTTTTTCCCATCGAAAGACTTCATATAGCAGAAGATAGCCACCGGAGGGCCACCGGGGGGGCCATGAGGTAGGGGGCGCGCCCAGGGGGTAGGGCGCGCCCCCCACCCTCATGGGCAGGGTGTGGCCCCCCTGTGAACTTCTTGCGCTCAATATTTATTATATATTTTGAAAACGTCTTCTGTGAAGTTTCAGGACTTTTGGAGCTGTGCAGAATAGGTCTCTAATATTTGCTCATTTTCCAGTCTAGAATCCCAGCTGCCGGCATTCTCCCTCTTTATGTAAACCTTGTAAAATAAGAGAGAATAGGCATAAGTATTGTGACATAATGTGTAATAACATACCATAATACAATAAATATCGATATAAAAGCATGATGCAAAATGGACGTATCAACTCCCCCAAGCTTAGACCTCGCTTGTCCTCAAGCGAAAGCCGAAATCGAAAAATATGTCCACATGTTTGGAGATAGAGGTGTCGATAAAAATAAAATACGGACATGAGGGCATCATTATCATTCTTAGAGCAGCAACTTACATAATTCTTATCATATGATTTCTTATGCTAGAGTAATAATTCAATCACAATTTCAAGTATGAATCGTAAACTTCATTGAAAACTAACAAACTACAATCTCAGTCATTGGAGCAATTGCAATTTATCAAAACATAGGAAAGAGTCAATATATAAGAGCTTTTCAGCAAGTCCACATACTCAACTATCATATAGTCTTTCACAATTGCTGACACTCACGCAATACTTATGGGTATGGAGTTTTAATCGGACACAGAGAAAGATAGGGGCTTATAGTTTTGCCTCCCAACGTTTTACCTCAAGGGTAATGTCAACAATAATAGTTCATGAAAACTCACATCCGATTAGCCATATATACCAGGATCTTTCCAACATATTGTGCTTGCCAAAGGATAAAATGTGAAAAGGAAGGGTGAAGATCACCATGACTCTTATGCAAGGTAGGAGATAAAAGTAAAAGATAGGCCCTTCGCAGAGGGAAGCGGAGGTTGTCATGCGCTTTTATGGTTGGATGCACAAAATCTTAATGCGAAAGAACGTCACTTTATATTGCCACTTGTGAGATGGACCTTTATTATGCAGTCTGTCGCCTTTATTTCTTCCATATCACACAATCGTATAAAGCTTATTTTCTCCCACACTAATAAGTCATACATATTTAGAAAGCAATTTTTTATTGCTTGCACCAATGACAACTTACTTGGAGGATCTTACTCAATCCATAGGTAGGTATGGTGGACTCTTATGGCAAAACTGGTTTAAGGGTATTTGGAAGCACAAGTAGTATCTCTACTCGGTGCGATGAATTTGGCTAGCATGAGGAGGAAAGGCAAGCTCAACCATGTTGGATGATACATGACAATATAATTTATCTCAGATGTAAGAAATAAATCCCATTACGTTGTCTTGCTTGTCCAACGCCAACTCTTTAGCATGTCATATTTTAATGAGTGCTCACAATCATAAAAGATGTCCAAGATAATATATTTATATGTGAAGACCTCTCTTTCTTTATTACTTCCTATTAATTGCAACGATGAAAAAAACTATGTTTGTCAACTCTCAACAACTTTTATTCATCATACTTTTTCTATGTGAGCTCATTACTCTCCATAAGATCCATATGATCTCTTTGTTTCCTTTTTTATTTAATTCTATTTTCTTTTATTCACTTAGGATCGTGGCAAAATAATCAAGCCCTTGACTCAACACTAATCTTTATTATATATAGCTCACGGACTTGATTACATAGTGGGATCATAAAGCAAAACTCAAAACTAGATCATGCCATAAACTTTATTCTACTAGATCAAGATATTACCAAAAGGATCGAACTAAGAAAAATGGTAAAGATAAAAGTGATGGTGATACGATACCGGGGGACTCCCCCAAGTTTGGCAGTTGCCAAGGGGAGTGCCCATACCAGATGCTCAATTCTTCTTTGTTGGTGAAGAAGGTGGAGTTGTTGATGCTGGATAGTCGCACATCGAGCGTAGGAGGTCTTCTAACTTGCGGATAATGCCTTTGAGTGCGATGATATGCTCCTTCAACAAAATATTTTCACGTGTGAGATACTTATATTGTATACGAGCTAGCTCAATCATCTTGAAAGCTTCGATCTCAGTTGGGGTAAGAAGATTGTGATCAAGTTGAAGGATGTCTTCTGTTGCCGGAGCTTGGTCCTCCGTGGCTTTCTTGATCCCTTCATCCTTGTTGATCTCCATGGGTTCTTCCCTCTTCAGCTCTATCTTTATTAGCCAAGCATCATTGCCCTCATGGTTGGAGGAGGAGGGAGACGACATAGTGCCTGGCCTTGACAATCCTGACAGAAAACAGCTCGAAACAAAGACAAGAGATATTTGCGTAATACAGGAGTCAAAACCCCAGGGAGATTATATAATGATTTTTTACCGACCAAAATACGTATCGTGTAAGAAAACGGAGTCCGGAAAGCGCACGAGGTGCCCACGAGGTAGGGGGCGCGCCCTCCACCCTCGTGGAGCCCTCGTGTCCTTCCCGGACTGCTTCTTATTTTTCTATTTTTATAAATATTCCAAAACGGAGAAATATTGCCTTTAGAACTGTTTTGGAGTCGGTTTACTTACCGTACCACATACCTATTCCTTTTCGGAGTCTGAAATGTTCCAGAAAGTGTCCCTTATGTAGTCCTCCGGGGTTATTGTTTCAATAACATTAGTTTCAACATTTATGGGATTACCTGAGATATAAAGTTTGATTCTTTGACCGTTCACCACCTTCGGATTTGGGCCTTCGAAGTTGTTGATTTTTATGGCACCGGAACGATAGACCTCCTCGATAACGTAAGGACCTTCCCATTTAGAGAGAAGTTTTCCTGCAAAAAATCTTAAACGAGAGTTTTATAGCAATACATAATCACCTACATTAAACTCACGCTTTTGTATCCTTTTATCATGCCATCTTTTAACCTTTTCTTTAAACAACTTGGCATTTTTGTAGACTTGGGTTCTCCATTCATCGAGTGAGCTAATATCAAATAACCTCTTCTCACCGGCAAGTTTAAAATCATAATTGAGCTCTTTAATAGCCCAATATGCCTTGTGTTCTAGTTCGAGAGGTAAGTGACATGCTTTTCCATAAACCATTTTATACGGGGACATATCCATAGGATTTTTATATGCAGTTCTATAGGCCCATAATGCATCATCAAGTTTCTTGGACCAATTCTTTCTAGACCTATTGACAGTCTTTTGCAAAATTAATTTGAGCTCTCTATTACTCAATTCTACTTGACCACTAGATTGTGGGTGATAAGGAGATGTGATTCTATGATTAACATCATATTTAGCAAGCATTTTACGGAAAAGCACCATGAATAAAATGTGAACCACCATCAGTCATTAAATATCTAGGGACTCCAAATCTTGAAAAAACAACTTCTTTAAGCATTTTAATAGAGGTGTTATGATCAGCACTACTAGTTGGAATAACTTCTACCCACTTAGTAACGTAATCAACAGCAACAAAAATATGTGTATATCCATTAGAGGTAGGAAAAGGTCCCATATAGTCAAAGCCCCAAACATCAAATGGTTCAGTAATGAGTGAATAGTTCATAGGCATTTCTTGACGTCTACTAATATTACAAATTCTTTGACATTCATCGCAAGATAAGACAAACTTACGGGCATCCTTGAAGAGAGTAGGCCAATAAAAACCAGATTGCAATACCTTATGTGCAGTTCTATCTCCAGCATGGTGTCCTCCATAAGCTTCGGAGTGACGCTTGTGTAGGATCTGTTCCTGTTCATGCTCAGGTACACAACGTCTAATAACACCATCTACTCCTTCTTTATAAAGATGTGGGTCATCCCAAAAGTAATGCCTCAAAGCATAGAAGAACTTTTTCTTTTGCTGGTATGTGAAACTAGGTGGTATGAATTTAGCAACAATATAATTAGCATAATCAGCATACCATGGAGCAGTATGAGAAGCATTTATAACATTTAATTGCTCCTCAGGAAACCTATCATCAATAGGTAGTGGGTCATCAAGCACATTTTCTAACCTAGACAAGTTGTCTGCAACGGGGTTCTTAGTTCCCTTTCTATCAACAATATGTAAGTCAAATTCTTGCAGCAAGACAACCCATCTAATAAGTCTAGATTTAGTATCTTTCTTTTCCATAAGATATTTAATAGCAACATGATCAATGTGAATAGTTACTTTAGAATCAACAATATAAGGTCTGAACTTATCACAAGCAAATACAACTGCTAAGAATTCTTTTTCAGCAGTACCATAATTTCTTTGGGCATTGTCTAGGGTTTTACTAGCATATTGAATAACATTTAATTTCTTATCAACTCTTTGCCCTAGAACAACACCTACAGCATAATCACTAGCATCACACATAATTTCAATGGGTAAATTCCAATCAGGTGGCTGAACAATAGGTGCAGAGATCAATGCTTACTTAAGTATTTCAAATGCTTCTACACAGTCATCATCAAAGACAAATGGTATATCTTTTTTGTATCAGAGGACGAGAAATTTTTGAGAAGTCCTTAATGAATCTCCTATAAAAACTGGCATGACCAAGGAAACTTCTTATACCTTTTATGTCCTTGGGACATGGCACCTTTTCAATAGCATCAACCTTGGCTTTATCAATTTCAATACTTCTTTCAGAAACTTTATGCCCCAAGACAATACCTTCATTAACCATAAAGTGGCACTTTTCCCAATTCAAGACAAGATTAGTTTCTTCACATCTCTGCAAAACTCGATCAAGGTTGCTCAAGGCATACATCTATAAGCAAAAGTACTAAAAGGGCAAGTAAAAGTAGTCTTTGATTGATCCTTGGCTGACACAGGTATTTGAGAGAAACCAGAATAACCATCTAGAAAGCAAAAATGTGTATGTTTGGATAATCTTTCTAGCATTTGATCGATAAAAAGGCAAGGGGTAATGATCCTTTTTAGTGGACTTATTTAATTTGCGGAAATCAATTACCATCCTATAACCTGTAATAATTCTTTGAGGAATCAATTCATCTTTATCATTAGGAACGACAGTAATACCTCCCTTCTTAGGGACACAATGGACAGGACTTACCCACTGACTATCAGCAACGGGATAGATTATACTTGCCTCAAGGAGCTTTAGTATTTCCTTTCTTACCACTTCTTTCATTTTAGGATTCAGCCGTCGTTGATGATCACGAACTGGTTTAGCATCTTCTTCCAAATTTATTTTATGTTGACATAGAGTGGGACTAATGCCCTTAAGATCATCAAGAGTATACCCAATAGCAGCACGGTGCTTCTTCAGAGTTTTCAATAATCTCTCTTCCTCATGCTCTGAAAGATTAGCACTAATAATAACAGGATATATCTTTTTCTCATCAAGATAAGCATATTTAAGAGTATCATGCAACGGTTTAAGATCAAACACGGGATCACCCTTGGGTGGAGGAGGATCCCCTAGAATTTCAACAGGCAAATTGTGTTTCAGAATAGGTTCCTGTTTAAAGAATACTTCATCTATTTCCCTTCTTTCATTCATAAACATACCATTTTCATGGTCTAGCAAATATGTTCTAAAGGATCACTAGGAGGTACGGCAATAGAAGCAAGACCAATAATTTCATCTTTACTAGGTAATTCTTCTTCACGGTGTAGTCTACTAAATTTAGAGAAATTAAATTCACCTTTGCAATCTATCTTAGCATTAACAGTGTTTAAGAATGGTCTACCAAATATAATGGGACAAAAGCTATCTTGTGGGGAACCAGGAACAAGAAAATCAGCAGGATATTTAGTTTTCCCGCACAAGACTTCAACATCTCTAACAATTCCCATAGGTGAAATAGTATCTCTATTGACAAGTTTAATTGTGACATCAATATCTTCTATCTCAGCAGGTGCAATATCGTGCATAATTTCTTTGTATAAGGTGTAAGGTATTGCACTAGCACTAGCACCCATATCACATAAGCCATGATAACAATGATCTCCTATTTTAACAGAAATAACAGGCATGCCTACCACAGGTCTGTTTTTATCTTTAGCACAAGGTTTAGCAATTCTAGCAGTCTCATCAAGGAAATGAATAACATGCCCATCAATATTATCAGACAAGAGATCTTTAACAATAGCAATATCAGGTTCAACTTTGATTTGCTTAGAAGGTGTATAAGTTTTAGTATTGCTTTTACGAACCACAGTTGAAGCTTTAGCATGATCCTTTATCCTAACAGGGAAAGGTGGTTTCTCAACATAAGAAGTAGGAACAATAGGATCATTATAAGTGATAGTCTTTTCTTCAACTTTAATAGGTGCAACAACTTTTACTTCTATGGGAGGATGATATTTAAACCACTTCTCCTTGGGGAGATCAACATAAGTAGCAAAAAATTCACAGAAAGAAGCTACTATCTCAGAGTCAAGTCTATATTTAGTGCTAAATTTACGGAAAACATCAGTATCCATAAAAGATTTAACACAATCAAACTTAGGTGTCATACCTGACTCCTTACCTTCGTCAAGGTCCCAATCTTCAGAGTTGCGTTTAATTCTTTCCAATAAATCCCATCTGAATTCAATAATCTTCTTCATAAAAGAGCCAACACAAGAAGTATCGAGCATGGTGCGATTGTTGTCAGAAAGCCGATCATCTAAATTTTGAATAATCACCTCTCTCGAGAGCTCATGATTGGGGCATGAATATAACATTGATTTAAGCCTCCCCCAAGCTTGAGCGATGCTTTCTCCTTCGCGAGGCCAAAAATTATATATATAATTGCGATCACGATGAACAAGATGCATAGGATAAAACTTCTGATGAAATTCGAACTTCAGTCGTTTGTAGTTCCATGACCCCGTATCATCACATACCCTATACCATGTCAATGCATCTTCCTTCAAAGATAAAGGGAAGACCTTCTTCTTAACAACATCTTCGGGTACACCTGCAAGCTGAAATAATCCACAAACTTTATCCACATATATTAGGTGCTCGTCAGGATGCATTGTTCCATCTCCTGCAAAAGGATTATCTAGCAGTTTTTCTATCATACCCGAAGAAATTTCAAAGCAGACATTTTCATTTTCATTTTCAGTAGGTTGAGGAGCAACTCTTTGCTCTACTGGTCGGGGTGAAGATACCCCGAACAAGCCCCTCAGAGGATTACTTTCCATAGTAGCAAGTGACAGTAAATTTCAGCACACTATATAAATTTTTCCTCACCAAATTCCACCTACCAAAGGAGCTTCACTCCCCGGCAACGGCGCCAGAAAAGAGTCTTGATGACCCATAAGTATAGGGGATCTATCATAGTCCTTTCGATAAGTAAGAGTGTCGAACCCAACGAGCAGAAGGAAATGATAAGCGGTTTCCAGCAAAGTATTCTCTGCAAGTACTGAAATAATTGGTAACAGATAGTTTTGTGATAGGATAATTTGTAACGAGCAACAAGTAACAAAAGTAAATAAAGTGCAGCAAGGTGGCCCAATCCTTTTTGTAGCAAAGGACAAGCCTGGACAAATTCTTATATAGAGAAAAGCGCTCTCGAGGACACATGGGAATATCATCAAGCTAGTTTTCATCACGTTCATATGATTCGCGCTCGGTACTTTGATAATTTGGTATGTGGGTGGACCGATGCTTGGGTACTGTCCTTACTTGGACAAGAATCCCACTTATGATTAACCTTTATTGCAAGCATCCGCAACTACAACAAAAGTATTAAGGTAAACCTAACCATAGCATGAAACATATGGATCCAAATCAGCCCCTTACGAAGCAACGCATAAACTAGGGTTTAAGCTTATGTCACTCTAGCAACCCATCATCTACTTATTACCTCCCAATGCATTCCTCTAGGTCCAAATAATGGTAAAGTGTTATGTAGTCGACGTTCACATAACACCACTAGAGGAGAGACAACATACATCTCATCAAAATATCGAACGAATCCCAAATTCACATGACTACTAATAGCAAGACTTCTCCCATGTCCTCGGGAACAAACGTAACTACTCACAAAGCATATTCATGTTCATAATCAGAGGGGTATTAATATGCATATATGATCTAAACATATGATCTTTCACCAAATAAACCAACTAGCATCAACTACAAGGAGTAATTAACACTACTAGCAACCTACTAGTACCAATCCCGGACTTGGAGACAAGAATTGGATACAAGAGATGAACTAGGGTTTTGAGAGGAGATGGTGCTGGTGAAGATGTTGATGGAGATTGCCCTCTCCCGATGAGAGGAGCGTTGGTGATGACGGTGGCGATGATTCCCCCCTCCCGGAGGGAAGTTTCCCCGGCAGAATAGCTCCGCCAGAGCCCTAGATTGGTTCCGCCAAGGTTCCGCCTCGTGGCGGCAGAGTTTCGTCCGAGAAGATGGCTTCTGATTTTTTTTCCCATCGAAAGACTTCATATAGCAAAAGATGGCCACCGGAGGGCCACCAGGGGGCCCACGAGGTAGGGGGCGCGCCCAAGGGGTAGGGCGCGCCCCCACCATCGTGGGCAGGGTGTGGGCCCCCTGGTGAACTTCTTGCGCTTAATATTTATTATATATTCTGAAAACGTCTTCCGTGAAGTTTCAGGACTTTTGGAGCTGTGCAGAATATGTCTCTAATATTTGCTCTTTTTCCAGCCAGAATCCCAGCTGCCGGCATTCTCCCTCGTTATGTAAACTTTGTAAAATAAGAGAGAATATGCATAAGTATTGTAACATAATGTGTAATAACAGCCCATAATACAATAAATATTGATATAAAAGCATGATGCAAAATGGACGTATTATTATCGAATCGACCCCTAAATAAAGATTATGGTCAAATCGAGAAAACAAGCAGCCATGCCCTAGCTAGCACCGAGACTAGACCATCGCTGATGGGCAGGAGAGATAGCTCGCGGAGAGTCGGCTATCTAGTGAGGGCACTGATCAGGACGCGACTCTGATGGGCAGGAATTGTACTCCAGCTCTTGTGGACGGTTGCCCATAGCGACTCCCGTATGTGTTTATAGTTCAATGCAAA